>NC_043006.1:95160334-95202834 GCF_006345805.1 Octopus sinensis | reverse complement strand
ATTTTCCTGGCATCTGTGAAGTTTAAGAAGATTATTGAGATAAGCGAAGATGAGACGACATCAAAAACTGCCATCTTTGTTACAGATGACATTATTTCAATTATCAAATTAAGGAGACAAGCAGAAGCAATTCATGTGAGATTGGATGAGATATTCTTGGAATGGCAGACTGTTCAGACTTACTCGCTTTATTCTTTCGAATTTTACTGGTTTCAGTGATTATAATGCGGCCATGCATTTGTGTTTAGTCGGGCATATCGTCCGTAGTTCTTATTATTTAAAGACTGGTACTTATTCAATCAGCTACTTTTGCCGAATCATTAAGTTATGAGGACGAAAAGAAACCAACATCGGATGTTAAGCAGTAATGGGACACAATCGAAACGCAAACACAAAGACACATAGACATATATACATACAAATGTATAAATGTTATGTACGATAGGCTTCAATACTAGTTCCAACCACCAAACTTACTCATTAAGCACTGATCAGCGCAGAACTTGCTCAAGTTGCCGTGCAGCAGGTTTGAACCCGAAACGACATGGTTGCTCATGTCGACATTTTTGTGCATATTTCACACATTTATTCTTTTAACACTTCCACCTTTACTTTCCTACAATACAAGTAGAGGTGCGTGGCTCTGTAGTCAAGGTTGTCGACCTGCAATCGTAAGATCATGAGTTCGATTCTTAGAGGCGCCTTGTGTTCTTGAGCATGACATTGCATTTCATGTCACTCTTGTACACCCAGTTGGCAAAAATGAGTCGTACCTGTAAATGAAAGGGCCAACCTTGTCGCATTCTATGCCACGCTGATTCTTCCCGAAAACTACGTTAAGGGACGCCTGTCTGTGGAATGTTCAGCCACGTGGACGCTAATGTCACGCGCAGAGTATTACTTCGATCGGATCATCTGGAATGCTCGTCGCCGTAACCGAAGGAGTACCAGTTATTACAATACATTTAATTTTACTTTTAAGCTACTCTTAAACGTGATTTCGTTCCAAATCTTATAAGTTAACAGTTTATTAAATTATTGCTTATTTACGTATGGAACCCGAAATTAGTTTTGGTAATAGTTCCGTTTCACCTGTCATCTCTTTTGCCGCCTTCCTAATTAAAGTTCATTTATATCGATTCTAACTAAAATGTTCTTTTGGAGTTTTAAATCATAACTTTTAATGTAATATTTTGTTCCTGTGTTTGGTTTGCAAGCTTCTTGTGAACTCTATGTTGAAACAGATTTTGTTTTGTCTCAGGAGAGACATTATGCCAATAAGAGACACATTTTGCTTCTATTTCAGTTTGATTTGTATTTGTTAATTGGTTTACTGTTTAACATGAACTCTACACGTCAACAACAAATGACGACTTCCACTACAGCGTCCGCCCTATCCGTCGCGCTTCCTTTGCCAGAGGAACATTTGTCACATTTGGATGCAGAATATTTGGGCAACACGCAGAAGCACTGCTTTGCATTTAAAGCTTTCGGGCTGACCGTCTGATGTAGTCAGAGTTCCTAAGAGACATGGTAGACTCAATTTGCTGATCCGGTTGAATCCACCCTAGATGCATACCGCCTTAAGTTCCAGTAATTAATTTGACCAATTCAATGATTTTTTTTTTATTAATCATTCCGCCAATCAATCAAACAGGTTTATCAAAATCATTTCGTCGCCATTTGTTCCCCATCAACCGGATGCCCTCTCCAATCATAGAAACATACTTAACCGTTTATCTTTTATCTTTTCCTTCTTTCAGTTATTAGAATGCAGATTACTGACGCAACACTGTGAAGACTTTTTAGACTTATCCTATATTATTCTATCGGTCTCTGTAGCCGAACAGGTAAGTTACGGAGATGTAAACACACCGACACTGGTTGTGAAGCGGGAGTGCGAACATAAACACAGACACAAAGACACACAGACATAGGTAGACATACATGATATATATAATTGTTAAAAAATCTCCATATTGTGTATATATATATATAATATATATATATATATATATATATATACATACATACATACATACATACATACATACATACATACATATATACATACATACATACATGTATACATACATACATACATATATATATATATATAAAGGGTAAAGACCCCCTTCGGTCATGAATGACCATGGGATTGCACCTAGAAAGTTACCCTCCTAGACACAAGTCTGGGCAAGGTCGCCCATGCATACCAGCCTCCCCTCTCCACGCCACCAGTGTTATCCAAGGGAAAGACAAAGGTCGATACAGCTTGGCACCAGTGACGTCGCAACTCATTTCTACAGCTGAGTGAACTGGAGCAACGTGAAATAAAGTGTCTTGCTCAAGAACACAACAGGCAGCCCGGTCCGGGATTCGAGCTCACAACCTTACGATCGTAAGCTCGATATATATATATATATATATATGATATTAAAATTACATCTACATATACAGAATCGTGTCTTATGCATGCTGGGAACATCTCTGTTACAGAACGAATTGATAATAGTTTCAAATGTTGATACAAAAACAGCAATTTGGATGCATTTAAAGCTTTCGGGATGACCGTCTGATGTAGACGTGGTAGATGTCTTACATCGAAAGGATGTAAGGCAAAGTGGACATCAAAACGTAGACACTGATGCTTATGGCTGCTTCAAATTCTTAGGACTTACTCTGACTCTGACCCCAATCTATTCGTTCGTTCTGTGCAAAGCGTTGTGATGGCAGAATATATAGGATAACATTTTCGAAAAAATTTTATCAATGGTCAGCATATTAAAAAAATACCTTCAAACGTTAAATTTATAAGCAACTTATAAACAAGGGCAAAAGAAAAAAATTTCAATGCCAAATATGCCAAAATAGTCTTATATGGTTATTGACGATTAAGACTATTTCGGCATATTTGGCATTGAATTTTTTTTCTTTTGCATTTGTTTATAAGTTGTATATATATATATATATATATATATATATATATATATATATATATATATATATATATATATATATATTTCTTCCTCTCCGCCACCCCTTCCTAACTTTACTACTATTGCTGTTTAGAATAACACCTACGCAATATTTATAATACATTCAAAAGAGATGTCTCAAGAATGCAATCACTACTACCATGCACAAGGCATTTTCAGGGCACTTGACCATTTAACATTCTATGACTATCATGGGACTCCCGTATTCTCCTCCGCAGCATCCGTCTCCTCCGCCTCCTCCTCCTCCTCCTCCTCCTCCCCCTCTGCTTTCTTCTTCCCTGCCAAGAATTCGCAACTACCTAGAACCCACAAGAGTAAGCGAGAGAAATAGACAGTTAGAAACAAGAAAAAAGGCCCCTTATATTCGAATAGTATGCAAATATTCTAAAATCTTTTCTTACAGTTGAAAAATTCTCAATGATTCAAACTGGTACTGAAATGTTTTTTATAAAATTATTTTAGCATTTTCTACCTTGATTTTTTTCCATATACATACATACATACATACATACATACATACATACATACATACATACATACATACATACATACATACATACATATATTCTCTTTACTCTTTACTCTTTTACTCTTTTACTTGTTTCGGTCATTTGACACCGGCCATCCTGGAGCACCGCCTCTAGTCGAGCAAATCGACCCCGGGACTTAGTCTTTGTAAGCCCAGTACTTATTCTATCGGTCTCTTTTGCCGAACCGCTAAGTGACGGGGACGTATACACACCAGCATCGGTTGTCAAGCAATGCTAGGGAGACAAACACAGATACACAAACACATACACACACACACACGCATATATATATATATATATATATATATATATATATATATATATATAATATATATATATATATATATATATATAGATATATATATAATAAGTATAGGAAAGAATGGAGCTGAACGAAGATTTAACAAAATTCCTTTATTTTATTTTCGACATATGTTTCGAAGTCTGCAAAATCCCTAATTCCGAATGAATAAGGAATCCATTATGCAGCTTTCTCTTCAGGAAAATCCAGGAACTTCTTTCGCCAACAAAATGCACAACAAGCTTTTAGATGACTGCTCACGAGGAGCCCATAGCGATAATGATAAATAATGTCTATTTATAGGGGGTGACGTCAGATTGGTTGAAAGTAGGAGAAACTGGCAGTTAAAATAGTTCAAAGGTTCAATCGAGGTTGGAGAAGGAAGGTAAAAGAATATTAAGGTGAGGGAATGTATTCTGTATGACTGGTGTTTATATTTGATTTATTTTATGAATGAGTGCTCGTATGTATGAGTGTGTATATTTTCCTTAATGTGTGTGTGTGTGTGTGTGTCTGTGAATGCGTGACTGTGTGTGTAGAAGGCAGACAGAAAATTAACGGTCAGGAGGTGAAAGGAGTGTGTCTGTGTGTTCGAATGTGTCGCCCACAATAGTAATGACAAGAGACAAGGGTACTACTGGAATTGGTTGTAGTTCTTAGCAATTATGTGAAAGTCTTATAAACAAAAGGGATGAGATATCACAAATTAATTTTGTAGGAAATCCAGGGTTTATCTATATTAGACTTCATAGGTATGAGTGAAAGGTATGCTTTTTCCAGTGTAAGCATCTGAAAGATCTCTCGACAATCGAGTTTACTACTTGGCCTCGGGCCAACAGAATATGAAAAAGTTCGGAATTACAGAGGGCACAGATTTTTCTGCCCTTATCAAACGGTAAGGACACCGACAATATTGACCATTCCAGCGTAAAAGTTGAATTTGCGTTCTTCAAACGCCAGACTAATTTGCTTAGCCCTGTGGTGTACGGTTTACTCTTATCTCGGAACGTAGAAAAATGGTTTGAGACCTTCGTGGCTAATTTAGAGGAGGTTGCGCCAATATAGAGGTAGACATCGGATCCAGTAGAAATTTTGCACTGGTAAGTGGTGTTTCTAATTTTGGAGTTATTTGATAAGAACCTTAATCTATTGGGATTAGTTTCCGATACAAATACAACGTTCTTATTTCTATGATGGGTGTAAAAATTACTGCTGGATTTGGGCATGATACTATTCATCCTATTTTCATTATTATTTAAGGCAATATCACCTGCACATTCCCTGTTTCTGGGAATGCTGTGATTGTTATTGTCCGTAAAACTACTGTTGTTAAGAACGCTACTAGTATTATTGTTGAGACCCCCTCCGTTAATGTCCTGGCCGGTGCTCTTATCCTTATTACTATTGCTAACGCCAATGCTGGTATGGAGGCTGCTAATATCTGTGCTATTTCTATTATTATTATTATTACTATATGTTACGTTATAATTTGACAGGGCGGTGTCTCTGCTCATGGGTGATGAGACCTTATTTAGCAGCTTATTGTTATGGGAGGCAATTATCTGTGAGAGATTTTTAGTATTTGAGAAAGCAATCCTTACTTTGCGCGAATTTATAGTGGAGTAATATCTTGAATTTCTGGGAAAATTCCTGGCAATGTCTTGGCGAAACTTTCAACCAATCTGACGTCACCCCCTATAAATAGACATTATTTATCATTATCGCTATGGGCTCCTCGTGAGCAGTCATCTAAAAACTTGTTGTGCATTTTGTTGGCGAAAGAAGTTCCTGGATTTTCCTGAAGAGAAAGCTGCATAATGGACTCCTTATTCATTCGGAATTAGGGATTTTGCAGACTTCGAAACATATACTCTTTACTCTTACTCTTTTACTTGTTTCAGTCATTTGACTGTGGCCATGCTGGAGCACCGCCTTTAGTCGAGCAAATCGACCCCGGGACTTGTTCTTTGTAAGCCCAGTACTTATTCTATTGGTCTCTTTTGCCGAACCGCTAAGTGACAGGGACGTAAACACACCAGCATCGGTTGTCAAGCAATGCTAGGGGGACAAACCTAGACACACAAACACATACACACACATATATATATACATACACACACATATATATACATATACATGACAGGCTTCTTTCAGTTTCCGTCTACCAAATCCACTCACAAGGCATTGGTCGGCCCGAGGCTATAGCAGAAGACACTTGCGAAAGATGTCACACAGTGGGAGTGAACCCGGAACCATGTGGTTGGTAAGTAAGCTGCGCCTATGTCGAAAATAAAATAAATGAATTTTGTTAAATCTTCGTTCAGCTCCATTCTTTCCTGTACTTATTATATTAAATTAAACTTCAAATTTCCGCACTAAGGCACGGAGTATATGCCCTATGGTCGTAACTTCAACCGTGCTCTTTCTGTTGTGAGTTTGCTACCCAGGTATCGGTTATCTTTCGAATTATCCGTAATAAGATAATTCATTTATCTACTTAGATATATATATATATATTATTTACTCCCACTTTTTTAGCAAGCTGATTCTTTGTGTACCCTCTATATATGTACTGCAAGCTTCTTTTAGTTTCCGTTTACCAAATGTTCTCACAAGGCTTTGGGCGTCCCGATGCTATAGCAGAAGACACTTGTTCTAGATACCTCACAGTGCGACTGAACCTGGAATCATTTGGTTGAGAAGGAACGTCTGAGTGTACAGCCACGCCTGCGCCTACATAACTTCCCAGAAGGCGTTTTTTTCCCCTTTTTCTAACCAAACACATCTTTTGCATTAATTATCACCCCACACCTTTGCATTTCCCAACCAATCTGGAGCTCACTGACATTCACTTAATTCACTCATGCTATAATCAGTTTATCTTTACGCTTATCTTTCTAAGCGACAGCATACAATTTCAGATATTCAAATTGGAAAGCTTGCGTTTACCTTGCATTATGCTCCACGTTTGCTCTTTGACATTTTTTGACTTTCTGTCTTTATCTTACATCTTACACCCCCAGCAAACATTCATATCCCCCCTGCATCTCTTCTTCTTCTTCTTCTTCTTCTTCTTCTTCTTCTCTTCTTCTTCTTCTTCTTCTTCTTCTTCTTCTTCTTCTTCTTCTTCTTCTTCTTCTCCTTCTTCTACTTCTTCTTTTTCCCCTCCTCCACCTCCTCCTCCTCCTCCTTCTTCTTCTTTCTTCTTCTTCTTCTACTTCTACTTCTACTTCACCTTCTTTTCTTCTTCTTACCTCCTTCGTCTCTTTCAGTAGTTCTCAATTATTTCTTTTTATCTATGGACCCCTTTGATTTCTATTGTATTCTGGTAGACTTCCAAAGCCTTTCAATATTTACAAACTAATTTTATAGATATTTCTTTCAAAATTCCTATTTTGTTTTTCACATTTTAACTTGTGTAGGTACATCTAAAACGTCAGAGATGCTTCTTGAAATAAATATATCCAAAGTAAGCTATTTTAAATAGATCCTTAATATACCTCTGAGGGTCATCGTTTTATTATTTTGCTTTTGTGGACCCCAATAGATCTCACATAGACCACGGCTGAGAAGCAGTGTCGACTCAATTTTGTCCATTTGCTTTCTTCTTGGTCTCTTTATTTGTCTTGTCCCTCTCTCCTCTCTCATTATCATCAGAATTCTGAAACCGTTAACCTATTGTGTGTTGTAGACACCAACTTTAATTATAGAAGTGTTTAGGCGCAGGAGTGGTTGTGTGGTAAGTAGCTTGCTTACCTCGCTTATGCATACGTCAGTTTCTCAGCCATTTAAGAGAGTGAACAGTCAAAACGTGCTTTGAAGCCGTCTTGAATTAAAGAACCGTTGATGGCGCGACTGCTACCTAGGCATCTGTCTTTTTAGGGATTCGGTGGGGAATTATTTTTTTGATATTGTTATTTTCTCGAATAAGAAATCCACACTGAGTCCTAGACAATTGTCTGCTGCAGTCGCGCCAAGTGACTCACTTAGCCGTGAGATTTGTTGCTTTTGGTGGGCGTGTCTCGATACCAAAATTTGGAAAATTTATGAAATCATGGAGGAATTTTTGTTTACTGCGACGGTGAACCTGTATTCTTGCAGATTACCTGAGTGGCGGAATTGTGTTGCCGTGAATTGAACTGTCTTCGTTCTTTTTCTAAGCTGTGCAGAAAAAACACTATAAGGGCATACCTTTAACTTTCACACGGGAAACTGAATGCCCACGGCAGATAGCTGTGGAGACCATAACGTTGCCAGTGATGCGTAGGCTGCAGGGACACAAAGAGGATTATCGCTTGTGGCCGGGTAACGCCGATTCGGAGCCCGCATTGGTTTTAAACGAGACGTGGGTGATCGCGGAGTTTGCGGGCACAAGCGATGTTGGGGAGGAAAATTGGCAAGAGGCTGAAAAGCCTCAGTGTTAAAATGTTTAAGTGTGTAAGAAGCTCAGCGCATCAATTTGTAAATGGATATTAAGTCCAAAATTTGAAAAAAAACGGGAGCAAATGGTTTAATACCTCATTTTGTTTTTTCTGTAAAAGATGATGTTTTAATTTGTAAATGGACTATTAAGTCCAATAATTGTAAGACGGAAGTAAGAGGTTCAATACCTCGGTTTGTTCTTTGTGTAAAAAGTGTTTTAGAGAAGCAAAAATCGGCGGGCGGTTTTTGGCTTCTCCCATCAATGTCATTTAACTACATCATTCATCTCATCAATGTTTCTGTCCAGCCGGCAAGCTACTCTGTATCATACCTTTATGGCAAATTTTTTTGAAATAAAGTAATTGCTTATTCCCGACGCATGCGCCGTCAGTTGTCGGCTACTGCTACTGTGAACGTCACGTCGCTTTAAGTTGCGTGAATAAGAGAAATAAAAGAGACTGGCTACAGGTAAGACTTTTTGTTTTCTTTTTAGTTCGGTGGGGATTTATTGTTGTGTTATTTTTAATAAATACCTGCTGAACTCTAAACAATTTTGTCTGTCAGTGGTGAGTCTAGTTGTACTCAATTTTAGTGAGTTAAAATTTTTTTGGTGGGCGTATCTCGCCACCCAAACATTGTTTTTGTACCTGGACTGCTGAAATTCCTACCTTGGAGTACCTGGTTTGTTGTAGTTCCTGCTTCGGAGAACCTGGTTTTGCTGTTGCTACCAAGTTCCAATTTGGACCAGGAGTACCTTTGACCGGAAGAGTGTGTTCGTAGTATCTTTTTGTTTTGTTTTTCTTGAACTGTTATCTCTTCTGTTTACTTCAAAGACTTTTTTTAACTATCTCTGAAAATTGTCCGTTTGTTTTTGTATTCTAACATGACGGACAACAAGAACAACAGGTAAAGCACTGCTTTGAAGTGGGAGATTATCCAACCCAAAGAGTGGCTTAAACAGCAAGAGGAGAAGACGGTGGTGTTGAGAACGTACTCGAAAGTTCTCGAGGCCATAGCCGTCTTCTCCAAGCAGGAAATTGAAAAGGAGTTAACAGACTATCCACCAACTGTGAAGTTTATTACCCGGGGTATCGGACATGCAACGATTTGGTTGCTACTTGACATGCCGGTGGAAGCTCGTACTTTTTGCGAGCCAGCCCCAGGAGGGCAATAAGATATTATTTCTTCCCACGTATTGTGGGAGGAAATTGATGAAGGCTTAGCTCTGCGGGCTGCCACTCAATATAGAACCAGGGTGGATAGCGGACACTATCCGCTGGGGTCTGGGTGGCAGCAACACCAAGCTCCTCAGTGTAAAGCTATTACCGGTGGCTGATTGGGTCTTCGACCCGGAT
This sequence comes from Octopus sinensis, assembly GCF_006345805.1. Classification (NCBI taxonomy): domain Eukaryota; kingdom Metazoa; phylum Mollusca; class Cephalopoda; order Octopoda; family Octopodidae; genus Octopus; species Octopus sinensis. The sequence goes on along the minus strand of NC_043006.1, from coordinate 95,193,227 downwards.
CTTCGTCGGTGGAAATTGTGCCACCGACGGTGGAAGTGACTACCCCACCACTTAAAGGAGAAGAATTACTTATCTTCTTCTACAGGAGCGAGTGTTGGAGAAGGTGGTGGAGAAGCACCAAGAGGGATTAGTTCTGGCCTACACACGGGATCCCGAGTGGCCTCCAGAAATAGCTGTGGAGGTCATAAAGGCGCCCGTGGTGCAAAGGCTGAAGGAACTCAGAGAGGAGTATCGCTTATGGCCGGGTGGCACCGGCACGACACAAGCTTTATACTTGAGTGAGGCGTGGGAAATGGCAGGGTACGGGATCAGAAGCGATACTGAATTTGAAGAAGGTTTTGAAGAAAAGGACTACGCGTATGAGGCAGGAAAGCCTCGTCATTGTAAAATGATAAGAGGTTTGAAACCCCAATCTGCTTATTCTAAAAAAGAACATCGTTTTGGGGAGACGGCGGTTGGCGGGCGCCGTTCGTTTCCCTCATTAATATGTTTATATTGATTTCATCCCATTAATGTAATTGTCCAGCCCGGAGTCACTCTATGTCATGCCCCTCTGGCAAATTGTATGAAATAAAGTAGCTTGCCTCTCAACCACGTGGTTCCGGGTTCAGTCTCACTGTGCGTCAGCTTGGGCAAGTGTCTTCTACTGTAGCCTCGGATCGACCAAAGCCTCATGAGTGGATTAGGTAGCCGGAAACTGAAAGGAATCCGTCGTATATATATATGTATGTGTGTGTATGTGTGTATGTGTGTATGCGTATGTTTGTGTGTCCTTGTTTTTACCCCACACAACATCACTTGACAACCGATGATGGTGTGCTTACATTCCCCTAACTTAGCGGTTCGGCAAAAGACACAGATAGAATAAGTAGTAGGCTTACAAACAATAAGTCATACGGTCAATTTGATCGACTAAAGGCGGTGCTCCAGCATGGCCGCATTCGAATAAGTGAAACAAGTAAAAGAATAAAAGAATTAAAGAATTTGCTCATTTACTCTATCATTAAAATCCATTCATAAACTAGAGTTCCTTGCTCTTTCTACCATAACGAACACTATTTACTACATCTATATATATAAAACTGTAGTTGTGTGAGTGTCTGTCCCCTTCGATTTAGATTCCTAACTACTCCCACATTTTGCGGTGCAGTTTAACCAAATTCGGGTATCTTATTCTCGTGATTCATATCGAGCCCGTCTGAGTATTAGCGCGCGTCTACGATGAGACTACGATTTTAAAAATAATTCAACATCATTTTTTATTCCATTTTAATGCATAATTTTTCGTGTGTCGATGGCGGCGGAGTTGGCGTCCATGGTCACACCTGAACCTGTTTGCTTCTTCCCCTTCTTCCCTCCCTCGTGAAGCTGTGGGGAAGGGAGTGTAAGGAAATCAACGTCGTAAAGCGTTGTCAAGGAGACCAGCGTTCTTTTAGAACAACGACTTCATGGCTTGAAGACACCAAAACAGAAATGACTAAGAAAGCCCGAATTGGCATCTATAAGGGAAGTAACTCTCTAAAAATGCTTATATAGTTATTTCCCTTACAAACCCGAGCAACGCCGGGCGATACTGCTAGTTTAGATTTAAGACAGTTACATGTGCAACGTACTTAGTGTTACTATATCGTGTGAGGCAAAATTACTGTGCTTTTTATACGCAAAATATATGTCATATGAACGCACTGTGTTAAAAAAATTTTCAAACATCGGCTATTGAAATTGCTAGGCGACATTTTGTTTTGTTGGATTTTATCGGTAGCTTATGCCCGTTGCAAAACGCATTCCAAGACGTGATATGTCGCCAACGATATAAAACAACTGCAAATAATCACTGATGTAGCAAATATCTGCCAAGCTGAATCAGGATTCAAATAACCATTTGTATATCACACTGAATGCTAATACCTCGTAACTGGCAAGTTAGTGCGACATTTGAAAATATCGGAAATAACATCTGAAATGGATGTGTTGCGTTTAAAGGCACTATATACATACATATATATATATATATATAAGTAGGTGAATGAATTATCCTGTTTATCGTCAGCATGGAAAATTCGTTTAACCGAAACCTGAGTAGCAAATTCACGTCAAAAAACATGTGTCGAGAGTAATGGAATTTTGTTAACATCTTCGTTCGACTCCATTCTTTCATTTATTCATATATATATATATATATATTTGCCAAATAAACACACACACTATATATATATTTGGTTTTCATACGTTTATTAACGTTCTTTTTTTTTAACTCATCTCCATTGTCCACAATTTCACGTCACACGTCTGTGACCTCATCAACGGCACTTTTCATTTTTGCGTGTGCTCTTGCTTCACTTACTCCATTCTGTTCTGCTAAGATGTATAGCCTTACTTGCGTCCGTGTTTGTGTGTGTGCATGTGTGTGTATGTGTGTGTGTGAGTGTGTGTGTGTGTGTGTGTGTGTGTGTGTGTGTGTGTCCCATCATCTCACCTAAGACCCGAAAATTTCGTACAATTCCTTCATCTCTCTATGTTTGTGTGTTCTCCCCCGGTATTGCCATCGTGGTTGCTGCTGTTGTTGTTATTGCCATCGCTGTCACTTCCGCTGCTGCTGTCGTTGTTATTCGTGTTGTTGGTATTGTTGTGGCTGTCCGTTAAATTTCTTGTGCTTCTTTGTGTATGTGTTCGCTTCATATATTGTTTGTATCCATGCACTTTATATAGATTTATTATTTACTAGCAGTTTCGCCCGGCGTTGCTAGGTTTGTAAGGGAAATAACTATATAAGCATTTTTAGAGAGTTATAGCCAAAAAATAGCAAAAAAATGCATTAAAAATGGAAAAAAATTATGGTAATTTTTTTTAAAAACCGTTGACTCATCTTGAACTTTTTGAGAGAGTTACTTCCCTTTATATAATAGCGAAAAAATGCATTAAAATGGAAAAAAATGATGGTAATTTTTTTTTAAATCGTAGACTCATCGTAGACGCGCGCTAATACCCAGAAGGGCTCGATATGATTCACGACTATAAGATACCCGGTTTTGGTTAAACTGCACCGCAAAATGTGGGAGTAGTTAGGAATCTAAATCGTAGGAGACAGACACACAACTTGACCTTTATATATAAAGATATTTTACATATCTGTTTCTTATATATATCACAGGTTTGTGGCAAATATTGTTATTTATTTATAAATACATTAATAGTTTAATAGTCTTGTGCTGATTTATTCTGACAGCTACGACAGTCATCTTATTGTAACAAGTATTCTGTCTGTCCTTTCTTTGATAATTAAGGAAGGCCGAAAGGGATGTTCTGGCGTATGGCAGTCCAATTTCTTTACTCATTTGTTTAAATAAGGGAGATGGATTGGAAATTCTAAGCAACAAATACGACAGGGTTAACAACAGATTCATGTTATACGCCTTCAGTTTAGAATGTAGCAAGGAATTGAATGTTGTTTCTGACGTTGGGGCAGGTTATTTAACTTTATTTTACAGCATCTTAGCACCTTAAACAGAGCAGCCCTAAGTCAGCAAATTGCTGCATTTGCTTGACTGGGTGCATAGGAGTTTAGGATACTCGTAATTGAACAGTCGCAAACAAAACAGACAGCAATAACACTAACAACAGTAGCAGAAGCGGCAGCAGCAGCCGTTCAAGTATTTGGACCTGGAGATCTCCATTTCCAGCGACTTCTAGGGCCACCTCCCTGTCGTGTCGGGCGTCAACGAACAGCCCTCGACTACAACAAGACGACCAAATTTTTTTTTCCTAGGTCTGTGGCCACCCGCCCCTAAACCCTAGACCATCACTTAATCACCCTTACCCGTCTTGTTGCTTCACAACAACAGCAGCAGTTCTTCGATTAGTTCTTCGGCATATGAATAGAAATTACTGCTCTCCAAGAAACCCGTTTGGTAGATTCTGGAAGCCTAATAATTTTTCTGCAAAGGTAAGATGGAAGAAACTCGTGAATATGGTTTTGCATTTGTTGTCAGAATACGTGGGTGCGGGTATGGGTGTGCGCGCGAGGGTGCGTGAGGCTACGCGTCCTGGTCACTAGGATGTCGCAAGCACGATAGCAAGATCGGCAGCGCATTGTACTTTTGAGCAAAGCACGTCATCTTATACGTCTCCAACCCACACAGCTGTCGATCGGTCAACGTACAATAGACTGGCGTCCCTAACCTGGTGGGTGGCATCACTTGAAAGCTAAAACAATCCGAGGAGCATACTGTGAGCAATGTTCTGTATTAACATCCGATAGCCTAGTCAATTGAGTTCCATCTATCCATCTATCTTATTTCTTTATTGCTCACAAGGGACTAAACATACAGGGAACAAACAAGGACAGACGAAGGGATTAAGTTGATTACATCGACCCCAGTGAGCAACTGGTGCTTAATTTATCGACCCCGAAAGGATGAAAGACAAAGTCGACCTCGGTGGAATTTGAACTTAGAACGTAGCGGCAGACGAAATAACGCTAATCATTTCGCCCGGCGTGCTAACGTTTCTGCCGGCTCGCCGCCTTTTTTTTCACGCGGGGAGCCGCGCTCTTCATCGACGGACTATCCGAGGTATCCCCCGTCCATCTAACTATATATCTATCTACCTATCTAACAACCAGCCAACCTACCTACCTACCTACCTACCTACATACATACATACATACATACATACATACATACATACATACATACATACATACATACCTATCTAACTACCTACATACCTACCTACTTACATATTTATCTATCTATTTACCTATTTGTATGTGTATGTATGCATGTTTGTATATATGTATGTATGTTGGTATATATGTATATATTTATGTATGTATGCATGTAAGTATGCATGTATGGACGAAACAAATATATCATTTCGTGGATCTTGAACTTTCTATAATACATGCATTGTTTCTTACAGTTGATAAATGAAAGAATGGCCCAGCTGATGTCTTGAATACTGTTACTCTCCTTTTTATTTTACATTTCCTCCTATCATCCGATGTTATTGTTAAAGATGACCTTAGAATGATGACTCGTGCTTAATCTGTTGTTCAGCCTTTCTACAGAGATTTATGATTAAAAGCATTTCAGCAAAAACCATTCTAAATCTCTTTCAGACACTGAACTACATTTTCCAATGCATCCTATCTATATTTTGAGACAGTAGGGCGTGATTTAGAGAAGTTATGTCGTTGCTACATATATAGAAGGTCGAATGGCCATGAGGGGTTTCCAGCTGTCGATCGTCAGTGGAGTAGAGAAAGTGTGATGAAAAATTATTGCTGTATGAATATAGGTTATATTTTCGCTTATATCAATGTTTCGCATGGCTGGTTATGTGCTTAGCCTGTCCATTGACGGGGGAAATATTTTAATATATCAATTTATTATCCTGCCTCTATTTAGACACGTTCAACATTTTGAAGGGTTGACTGCGAATAAATTTCAGAGCCAATTCAATTACCAGGTCTATTGTTTTGAAACTAAAATTTTAATTTCTTTCTGGATGTGTAGGATTGAGTTAATTGTGCATGTCTAGCATGGCCGCGGCCTTCGGGCTTAAACATTTTAAGGATTTAAGGATTTATATAGAGACATGTTTATGCCATCAGTTGATGGTATTTTAGTACATATATCAAGCGTTATCATTGGGAAACGAGAAAGCAGGATTTCTACTGCTATTTAAAGATCTGATTTATGTTTCGTATTATTCATTATTTCTCTTCATGTTTTTGTATTTGCGCTCGTTTTGATACAGCTATAACTAAATTTTAAATTATTAGTTATTAAAGAAATAATCATATATCATATATATATATATGGCACAGGGAGAAATGTATTATATTGTTATTATTGCCAAGCTATTTATAGCTACAGTCTAGACGTTTCCAATTTTTGTTCCACCTATTCTTCTCTCTCTGTGTTATATCATTTTCATATATTTTTGTCGTTCTTTCGCCTTGCATCAATATTTAATTTTTTTATATGTAAAATGTTGTAGATGTGGAAATGTGTCATTATTCGGAAATATTGTATTTCATATTACATGATATTTTCTGTTATTTTTAAAATGGGAAACATTCTAATTTAATAAAGAATTTATATTTTTTAGAGATGGAGGAAAGTCTTCCCCCATTATACTGTCAATCTTTATGTGTATACATACGCATATATATACGTGTGTGTATACAATTTTATTTACATAAATACATATACTTCTGTGTGTATGTGTAAGTGTGTGTATATAATTCAATTCGTCTTTCTACTTGGTTCTTACAAACCCTTAGCTATAACGTAACAATGGAAGTTATGCAATCTGGCGCCATGCAACTCTGTGTTCTTGGATAAATTTTGGAATGTGCTATTCTGTATGCTTACCATCCACGGAAATAAAACCCCACTAATAAAAGTATATATATATATATATATATATGTATATATATATACATCGCAGAGGGGTAAAACAAGCACGAAAAAAATGCGCGTGTCTTCCCCTATCTCTCTCTCTCTCTCTCTCACTTTGGTCACTGCTAATTCTTTTGCACGTTGCTTTCAGGCCGTAAGGTCATATTTTTCCCTGCGCTCGCTCAGTACCTCTTTCGTCCCAGCCAGAACAAAGGCCTTAGTTTAGTTTGTTTTTTTTTCGTTTGTTTTCCTGTTTATTTTGATTTCTCGTATTGTATTTTATCTCTCGTTTTGTATTTTCTTGTACATGTATTTTAATTTTGTATTTTTATCTTGTATTTTATTGTGCAGTTCTATTGTGTTACATTTTTTTCGTGCTTGTTTTACCCCTCTGCGAGGTTATTTTATTTTAATTCTCTCGCAGGAAGGCCTAGTTATTGACGAGTCGTGTCCTGTTTTGCCTTCGAAACACGCTTGAGTCTGCTAGTGACAGCTGATGATTGGGGATTTTTTCCTTGTGTGGTGTGTCCTGTACCTTGTTTTTCTGTTGTAAAAAATAATGTTTTCCCGTTTTCGTTTCGTCTCTGTTGTTTTGTTGTAAAAAAATGGCTGTCCGTTTTCGTTTTTCGTTGAGTTCTACATCTAGTTGTGGTGTCTGTACTCACGTATACATATTTATATATGCATGTATATATACATGTAGATGTCAGTACGCACATATATGTTTGTATGTATGCATATATTTTATTTATTACACTATATATATATATATATATATATATATATATATTATATATATATTCGTTCTTCACTCATTTATTATTGCTCTTATTTTACCTTATGTCTTTGGTCTGGAAATCGATTGTCGCTTATCTTCACCAACACTTCTACCCCACGTGTATCCTTCCAGATTAGGAGGATGCACGTCGGATAGAAATCTAGAAATCTTGCAGAAGAGGTCAGCGACGTGTGATGAGTGATTTCCAGACAGTTTGTATTAGATAAAATCTGAACAATAATAAATGAGTGAAGAACAAGTGTGTGCGTGTGTGTGTGAGAGAGAGAGTTTGCGGTAAGAAGCTTGCTTCCCAATCACATGGTTCCGGATGAATTTCCACTGTGTCGCAACTACTACTACATCCTCCGGCCGACCAAATCCTTGTGAGTGGATTTCATAGACGGAAACTGAAAGTAGCCCGTCGTATATATATATGTGTGTGTGTGTGTGTGTGTTGCGTGTGTGCGTGTGTGTGTATTTGTTTCTTTGTGTCTGTGTTTGTCTCCCGCACCATCAATTGACAACAAATGTTGGTGTGTTTAGGTCTCCGTAACTTAGTGGTTTGGCAAAAGATACCGATACAATAAGTACTAAGTTTACAAAGAATAAGTCCTTGTTGTCGATTTGTTCGACTAAACCCCCTTAAAGAGGTGTTCCAGAATTGCCGCTTTCACATGACCGAAACAAAATACTAGAATAATGGAAGATATTTATATAATACAAAAATGAGACAAGAACGCAAAACATCCAGACAGACAATACAAAGAAAACAATGACGGGTCGTTCAGAGTTCTCTATCCTCAGTCGAGTTCCAAATTATATTTGCAATTTCGGTTGGTTATACTCGAGATTGCTGCAATCTGCCCCAAGGAAAAACTAAGCTACGAGTATTGGAATCCATGGAAGAAAGCAGCGAATGTATACGTAAACAAAGACGGGAAAAAACCCCCAGAGAAATGTTACACAAATACAAATGCAATTAACAGGACATAACAACAGGTGATTTTCGACTAAGGACGAATTAAATTAAGCTGGCGTGTGTGGAAGTCTGGGTTATCGCTATTCGTAGTAGCCCTCTGATCATGCCTTCAGCTGCTCAGGCAGCCATCCTTGCTAGGTACGCAGATGATACAACAGTCTCTCAGAAGATATGGAACCCAGGTGATGATGTGCACCTGTGACAGGGGTTGGACTCAATATACCGGAGGGCTGAGGGCAATAACATGCAGTTTAATGCTACAAAATTTCAAGCCCTGCCTTGCCAATGTACGAAGCAGGATGAAATGCAGATAGGATTCAGTGACCTAGGAGGGATTGCAAAATCAGAAGGTGTTAACCTGCGTAATGATGCATATTTTCAGGTGCATATTACCAAGTTGGCAATAAAATTCAGACCTGGACCGGATAAAGTTTTAGAACATTCAGAACAAGAGAAGAGAGAACAATAATGTTCCTTTGGGGGACATTTATCCCCAGCTGTTTAGATTACTGTCAGCTACTGAGAGAGATTGAAAAAGTTAAGTCTCTACTCTCTACAACGAAGGTAGAAAAGATGTGCAGTGATGTTCATCCGCAAAATTCCAGAAAAACCTCTGCCAAACATTGACATTGAAAGTTACACAAACAGCAGAGTACCTAAAATTCTCAATGTCATCAAGACTCAGGATCAGATACTGCAACAGCTTGGATTTCAAAGGCCCAGAGCTTTGCAATATCCTCGCGAAAAGCTTGAGACACCTACATGGGATGGATGTAGGCGTCTTCAAACCAAAACTAGATCTTCTGTCGAGTTCAAGATGAACATTCCACGTCGCAAAAAACGCAGATAAAAGCAGCACCATCGAAATCCTTCATTCACCAAATGCCAAATATAAGAGGAGGTTTCATAGAATGAACATCTAGCAAAGTTAATGGCAGTGCACCAGCATGGCCACGGCTCTCGTGCTGAAGAAAGTAAAGAAAATATACATACATACATATATGTATACTTTATTATATATGTATATATATATATATTATATATATATATATATCTATATATATATATATATATATATGTGTGTGTGTGTATACATATATATGTGTATGTATGTATATTATAATATATATTATATATATATATATATGTATATATATATATATATATATATATATATATAATGTATATATATATATATATATATATATATATATATTATATATATTATATATATATAATATATATATATATAACTTTGAATAACTTAGAAAGGTTTTGACCAGTATTGGCCCAGGCCATGTCTAACTTAATAGCACCACCTGGCGAAGTATTTCAATTCAGGATTTGGGCACCAAGGCCCATTCGAGCAGAGAGTTATTGTTTGCGGAGACATATCCGGGTGTGGGTGGTTTGTCCCAGACTGTTTGAAGGAATTTGTCCAAAGACTTCTTGAATTTTGTGTGGTCAGTTTCTTTTTTGACGTGTCCTGGTGTAATGTTGAAGAGAGCGGGTCCAACTGAGGTGAAATAGTTGTGCCGTATTGTGGTTATGTGATGCGATTTAGATTTTTGTTGTGGACGGATGGCACGTGGTCCAAGCCTTGGATGTATTTTGAAGGTGATGCCAACATCATCCGGACAGTGCTGATGGAATATTTTCCACATCATACAGATAATGTAGCGTTCACGGCGTCGTTGGAGTGAATACAGTTTCAGCTTCTCTAGTCTACCCCAGTAGTCAAGGTCTGACATGCCATCTATCTTGTTTGTGATTGACCTTTGGGGAGCTTCAATTCTCATAATATTTTGTTTTGTGTAGGGAGACCACAGTGGACAGCAGTATTCAAGGTGGGGTCGGGCAAAAGTGGAGAAGAGAAGGATAATAGTGTGGGAATCTCTCGACTGGAAGGTTCTGAGAATCCAGGAACACGTTCTGCGGGCCATGTCAACTTTGCTGCTTATATGTGTAGCCCAGCTTATGTTGTTGTCCACTGTTACTCCCAAGTCTCTGATGCTGTTGGATGCCATGAGAATTTCTCCAGAAGGCAGAGAGTATGGGAGTTTCAGAGCGTCCTCCCTTCCAAAGTGGATCAGTTCGAATTTGTCTTCATTTAGCAACATGTTATTCTTTTCCGCCCATTGGACAACAGCCAGTAGGTCTGACTGGAGGCTTATTCGGTCATCCACGCCATTGATGACCTTCTGGAGCTTGGAATCATCAGCGAAGGTTCTGATGTTACTGTGTTTGATGGTGTCAGTAATATCATTTATGTAGATGATGAAGAGAAGTGGGCCCAACACAGTGCCTTGTGGGACACCACTGCTGACTTTGGCTGGGCTGGATTTGATTCCTTCGACTACAACATGTTGGGTTCTGTTAGACAGGAAGCACTTGATCCACTGCAGCAGCTTTCCAGTGACACCAATATTGGACAGTTTCTCAGAAGGATCTTATGATCAACCCTGTCAAAGGCCTTGCTGAAATCAAGGTAGATGACATCAGTGTTGGAACCCTCTCCCAAGGCTCTCAAAATGTCATCAAAATGATGCAGTAGCTGCGTCCGGCAATCTCTCCCATTACGGAATCCATGCTGGTTGGGGTTCAGCATATTATGACTCTCAAGGAAGTGAGTCATACGCGATCTCAGTACTCTCTCAAATACCTTAATGATATGAGAGGTGAGTGAGATTAGACGGTAATTCACGGCAAGCGATTTGTTTCCTTTTTTGAAAACTGGGACAACAGACTGGGATAGAAGGTCTTCTGGTATATATCCAGCATCCAGTGAGTTCCGCCACAGATTGGCTAGAGGGGGTGCAAGTTGGTTTTGACACATCTTCAAGACACAAGCAAGGAACCTATCGGGACCTACTGCTGAATTATGCTTCATTTCCTTTATTGCTGCTAAGACATCAGGAGCGTCAAAGGTTATGTCTGATAAAGTGTATTGGGGAGTAACATCACTGATACAGCCCAGATCAGTCATATCAGGATTGCTGAAAACAGAGCAATATTGTTTCTGCAATATCTCTCCCATGGTTTTGGCATTGTCTTGAAGAGTACTATTTTCATCAATCAGAGGGCCAACAGTAGAACCAGTGACTCTGTGTTTTTTTGCAAATGAAAAGCACACTTTGGGATTGAGTTTGATCTTCTCAATGGCCCAGGCCTCTTCAGCTCTTCGCTGACTATTGATGATAGACATCATGTTGTTTTGGAGTTTATGTTTTTTAATCTCTAGCGACGAGATGGCAGTCAGGTTGGTGTGTTGCTGTCGACAGTATTTCAGCTTGTTGATTTTTTTGTTAATTCTTTTAATTTTCCTGAGGAGAGATTTTCTATTTCTAGGGATTCGACACTTAGATTTGTTTGCAGATCTTAATGGGGTGTGTCTTGCACATATGTTCGTAATGGTGTCTACAAGTGACTGCCAGGACTTTTTGATGTTAGTGGGTGTGTATGTGTGCGTGAAGGACCAATCGACTTGTGCAAGATCATTATTGATCGCTTCCCAGTTTGCATTGTGGAAATCCATAGTGTCAAATGGATGAACAGGAGGGATGACATTTGTTTTGCATTTTGGCCAGTGAAATCTCAGATCATAGAGAACCATGTCATGATCGGAGAGCAGGGTTTTCTCCACTGCAATATTGTGGATAGTATCAGTGTGATTGCTGAAAATTAAGTCTAAGACGTTTTTATGACATCTCGTTGGTTCGACTACCAGTTGGGACAGGAAGAAATCATCCATGAAGTCAAGAAGCGATTCCACTGCCTCCCTGTCAGGGGTTGAGAGAGAAGAACTTGGCGGCAGACTGTTGTAGACCAGTCAACCCCGGGAAGGTTGAAGTCTCCCATCATTAAAATGTTGTTCGGTTTGACACTGCTGAATGAAACACTTTATGCTGTTGAGGCATTCCTTGAAGCACGGTAGGGGCGTTTGGGGTGGTCTGTAGAGCCCAACTACTGTTAAGTTGTTGGTTTGACTGAATACAGCGACTGCTTCGCAGTATCCATTGCAAAATATGTTCATGGCTTCTGTTGAGAATGAATCATGAACATAAATGGCAGTCCCACCCTTTCTTCTGCCAGTACGATCAGCACGAATGGTTTTGAAATTTTTAACTTTCACCTCGGCTTCCAAGTGAAGGTTACTAAGATGGGTTTCAGTGAGGACGAAGAAAGGGATGTGGTTTGGATGGGCCTCGACCCAGTTCTCCAGGTATCTTATCTTCCATTTTTGTGTATTGGTGGAAGGGCTGATGCCTTGGGCATTAAGTAGAAATGTTGAGGCGAGAGTGGATGGTTTTAATTGTTTTGGTGATTTGTTTATTTGATTGCTTTTTAATGGCATGTGCAGTGGGGTAATAGTGGTGGATGGTGGTGGGTGATAGCTCGGATGTTTTTTTCCAGTTCTTTTTCTAGATTCATTATAGCTAAAAAAGAGGAAGAAGAGGTGGTTTCCTGTCTAGGGAACTGTAGGTGACTGTGGTTGTGGTTATTTTTATATGAGTGGTTATTTCTATATGAGTCGTATGTTTTTTTGCTTTTATTTTTATTTATAATGTCATTTGTCCGACGAGTCCCCGGGAGATGGGTAAAGGGGCAATCCCTGTGCAAACAGGCAATCCCTGTGCATATATATATATATATATGCATATATGTATGTATGCATATATATATGTATGCATATATATATATATATACATATATATACTTTTATTAGTGGGGTTTTATTTCAGTGGATGGTAAGTATACAGAATAGCACATTCCAAAATTTATCCAAGAACACCGAGTTGCATGGCGCCAGATTGCATAACGTCCATTGTTACGTTATAGCTAAGGGTTTGTAAGAACCAAGTAGAAAGACGAATTGAATTATATACACACACTTACACATACACACAGAAGTATATGTATTTATGTAAATAAAATTGTATACACACACGTATATATATGCGTATGTATACACATTAAGATTGACAGTAGAATGGGGAAGACTTTCCTCCATCTCTAACTAATATAAATTCTTTATTAAATTAGAATGTTTTCCATTTTAAAAATAACAGAAAATATCATGTAATATGAACTACAATATTCCCGAATAATGACACATTTCCACATCTACAACATTTTACATATAAAAAAATTAATATTGATGCAAGGCGAAAGAACGAAAAAATATGAAAATGATATAACACAGAGAGAGAAGAACGTGTATATATACATGTAGATGTCGGTACGTACATATATGTTTGTATGTATGCATATATTTTATTTATTACACTATTGTCTGACAGCGCTTCGCGTCGTGGTTCGTTCGAATTTTCGCTTCGTTCCGTCTCTTTTTTCCTCCCAGTCTTGTTTTATATATATATATATATATATATATATATGTATATATACTCTTTTACTCTTTTACTTGTTTCAGTCATTTGACTGCGGCCATGCTGGAGCACCACCTTTTAGTACTTATTCTATCGGTCTCTTTTTGCCGAACCGCTAAGTGACGGGGACCTAAACACACCAGCATCGGTTGTCAAGCAATGCTAGGGGGACAAACACAGACACACAAACACACACACATATACATATATATACATATATACGACAGGCTTCTTTCAGTTTCCGTCTACCAAATCCACTCACAAGGCATTGGTCGGCCCGGGGCTATAGCAGAAGACACTTGCCCAAGATGCCACGCAGTGGGACTGAACCCGCAACCGTGTGGTTGGTTAGCAAGCTACTTACCACACAGCCACTCCTGCGCCTATGAAGGTTATATATATATATATATATATATATATATATATATATATATATATATATAATATATATATATATGTATATATATATATATATATAGTGCGTGTGTTTATTTCACAAGGAAAATGAGCATACTGAAATATAGCAACACGCGCGCGAGGTGGAGTAATTTTAGAAGGCGCGGTTGGAGGGAAAAAAGAAAGGAAGAACAGAAATAAATGGTGCAAGACAGGAATAAGGAGGAAGGAATGAAAAAATGGGGTCTTTTCTGGGATAGTTGAAACTGATCACAGGTCAAAAGGTGAATTTGCTTTTAGTCATCCTATTTTTCGTCGGTTCTCATGTTACTCAGCTGCTGAAAATAGAATTTATCACGTAACCTTGGAAGACTTATAAATATGCGTGTGTTTCTCTGTGCGCGTTTAAGTGTATGGGTGTTGTGTGTTGGTTGCTTGGGGGAATTTTTCCAGTTATTTTAGTAACAGTAATGAGAACAGTATCAATAAGTTCCTGTGGTAATCTGATTTGTTTCATCCGGAAGAATAAATTTTTAATTAGTATTTCTCGTGTGTTTATAAATACATTTTTAAAAACGTTTAGTTAAGTAAGACTTTGTTGATAAAATGCAATGTCATTGTCTTTCTGGTAGTCTGGGTCATCTCTTGAACATTTGTAGAAGGGAACGATCTTGTATCTGCTGTTTCCGGATATTTCCAGATATTTACTCAGCGAAGCCAGGCGTAATTGTTTTTGTCTGATGTGTTTTCTCTGGATTCTTTTACGTTGGATTCCGTGCATGACGTTTGAATTCAGAATTTGAATGTGTAGATAAAGGTTGACACATTATTCTCAGCTGTCGGGAAACATGTGAGCCCCAATTGTATCAATTTCTGTCTATAGTAATATTCACCTACGGTGACGAATGAGACCCTAATAGATTCCGAAATTGCAATAGAGATTTTATGTCATATCGCCCGCAGACTGCATTCATTGTGAGAAGATATAATATGAGTGATAATAGTGGCTTTATAGTGGGCTTTGACTGCAATTTCTAAACATGTAAAAGTTCTTGAAACCCTCTTTGTTATAATTGTAACTTGTTCATAATTTTAACTATTCTTCTATGTGCTTTATGATAACATGTTTAGCCATTGATATATTCATAAATAATTATTAATTGTTTATGATACATCCTCCGTAATGTATTATTACATCATTAATTTTTAATTATATATGCGTGTGTGTGTATGTGTGTGCATGTGTATGTGTATCTGTATATACATACATTCACATACACACAAGTGATAAATATATAGACTCACATATACATATGTTTAAGGCAGAAAAAGGAGGAAAACAAGTAGTATAGTAGCAGCAGCAGCAGCACTAATAGTAGTAGTAGTAGTAGTAGTAGTAGTAGTAGTAGTAGTAGTAGTAGTAGTAGTAGTAGTAGTAGTAGTAGTAGTGTGGAAAGAACAAGTGAATATGTTGGTAATTACACCAAGATGCCAGTTTTAGTGACCTCAACCGTATTTAATGTAGATTGGTGCAAGCATGGGCTTTGGTCAAGTAACTAGTACTTAATAAGACTGACCGCTGGCTTGGTTTCAATCGAGTTACTTCCATACTGTCCAAGAAACAACTTAATTACAACAATGTTGCATCTAACAGAGATTTATCAAGGAATATTCTTGACAGCAGTAATAGATTACCATTTGTCTATTTTCGTTCCACATTCTTCACTATTATGGCACGGTACACTGGAAAATATTCCTTGTCTTTAAGGCTGCACTATGAAAAATAATTAGCACTAAATGCTTTCAGTCTTAGATGAGAATTTCTCATTTATTCCTTACTCTCTCCCAATCTCTCTGAATCGCACCTCTCTCTCTCTCTCTCTCTCTCTCTCATTCTCTTCTTTTGTCTTTTTCTCTTTTTATTTCTTATTTCTTTATTGCCAACAAGGGGCTAAACATAGAAGAGACAAACAAGGACAAACAAAGGGATGAAGTCGATTACATCGACCCCAATGCGTAACTGGTACTTAATTTATCGAACCCGAAAGGATGAAAGGCAAAGTTGACCTCAGAGGAATTTGAACTCTGAACGCCGCGCGCTAAAGTTTCTGCCAGCTCGCTGCCTTACTGCGGCCATGCTGAAGCACCGCCTTTAGTCGAACAAATCGACCCCAGAATATTTTGTTTGCTATCGTCCCTTTTGCGGAACCTCTAAGTTACGGGTATATAAACACACCAACATCGGTTGTCAAGCGATGGTGTGCGTATGTACGTATTTTCATTTTTCATTTTATCTACTTTGAGCTCACGAGCTGTGGCCATGCTGGGGAAGTATAGTTTAATGCTCGGTTAAGATAAGATAAAAAAAATATACTCCCTCCTGTGAGAGATAAATATTATTTAATGTACACTGTATTAAGATAAGAGCTACGAATATATTCTTGCTCCGAAGAGAAGAGACCACATTTTCAGAGCCCGATGGTTGCTTGCGGGCACAAGCACATTATAAACCAGTCTATCAACTTATTTTAATAGTAAGAAACCGTTAAAGTGTTCCTATGAAAATGAAGGTAGAGCTAATGTACAAGCATTTGGCTAGAATTCATGATCAGCCGAGTAGAAGGGGAATCAACGTCAAATCTAATGTTTTGCTCAAGTACGCTGTCTGGTTTAGAAATTGAGGCCAGCATATAATACCCGAAAGCTGTACTCATGCGCACGCACACACACACATACATATATATATATATATATATATATATATATATAGATATATATATATATATTATATATATATATATATATATATTATATATATATATATATATATAGGGAGAGCTTACGAAAAAAACAAAAGCCGAAGACAGGTGGTGTACAAAACAAACAGATGTATTAGTATAACGCTCAGGAATAGAAAAAGTCATTTACATTTCGAGCCTACGCTCTTTTACAGAAAGGGACACAGAAAACAAGGAGAGAATTACACACATATATATATATATATATATATGTAATTCATGTTCAGTTAATTGAAAGAAAAAAAAATGGATAGTTAAAAGTTACTTATTTATTATTAAAAATTTGGTAAACTTTTCTTACAGCCGTTTCAATTAGTGCCCAATTCTTAAATTACACATTGTTCTTTCAATTAGTATTTATATCTTATGAGCATAATTTCAGCAGAAAAAATGTTATTCGTTATTTAAGGAAATTTCATATTCCCAAAATACTTGGTATGAAACCATTGTTTTCTTGGCGGTAACCATCACTTTATGAAGTTAACATATTTTCCTAAGCAAATATATATATATATATATATACATGTGTGTGTGTGTGTCTGCGTGTGTGTGTGTGTGTGTGTGAGTGTGTGTGTGTGTGTGTGAGTGTGTGTGTGTGTGTGTTTTGGATTGTCTTGTGAGAAACGAAGTATGAGTATTCAATCTTTGCCAAAGAACCTGCAGAAATGATTTTCTGTTATAGTGATCAAATGCATGTACCTTACAGTGGCCCACCCCCTCCATCAAATCAACGTTGCACCATGTACCACAGATTAGGCGTTGGCGTGTTAGCAGAGCAACGTGGGATTAAGTATTTTGTTTAAGCACACAAGAAACCGCTGGGGCCATGCCTCCTTTTATTTATATATATATATATATATTACTTTTTCATTTCATTTATTACTATTTCATTTTGTATTCGTTAATCCTATGTGTGGAAGAAATAGCCAATTGTCACTGACATAGTGTATCCTTTCATTGGCAATCTCCGCTATGATTCCATCACCTCCAGCCTTCCTCGCGGATCTCTGCTTCTTTATAATATTCACCGTGAATTTCTGTGAATGATAACTGGTTGCTTGTGATAAGATATTTATATGATGTGTACGAATGTCCACTGGCTGTGATGAGAAAATTCGTACGAGATTGTCAGTAAATCTGATGTGATATGTTTCGGCATGTAAAGACATATATACACGCATTTATATATATATATACGTGAGTGTGTATACATACTTCCATATATTCACACATATACACTCACACACACATACATACATTTGTGAATATGTACATGTGTATATGTATATATGTGTAAATATATATGCATACGTAGATATAGGCAAATAGAATTTTCTTTACACTTATGCACATAATGCATATATGTATATATATATGCGTGTATATATGTATCTCTCTCTCTCTCTCTCTCTCTCTCTATACTTATATATATATATATATATATATATATATATATATGTCTGTATATATATGTCTGTATATATATATATATATATATATATATATATTTATATATATATGCCTGTATGTGTATATATATAAATATATATATATGTCTGTATGTGCATATATATAAATATATATATGTATCTATGTATATGTATAATTACCTATGTATATATATTTATACATACGTATGTGTATGTAGTGTATACATACCTACACACACACACACACACATTACTCTAGGAGACTGTGTGCATGTCTGTGTGTCGATTTTGTGTTTCCGTGCCGTATAAACATGCTCCATTTGGTTTGATGTGTAGCGTTATTTTGATAGGTTATCAATGATTCAAGTTTTGGGCGAGGAATTGGCGATGTGGTTCTAGCGAAATTGCTGCCGTAAACAATATGAAGTTATCAGAAGGTTATAGAGTCTCCTTTTAAATCTATGATTTATGAGTTTCAAATATCAGCATGAATGAGACACGATATAAACATTCAGCATGTTTTCCGTGAATTATGTCCCCAAACGTATTCTTTCAGCTTGTTTATTGTATTACTTCTCTCCTGTATTTCTTCCGTTATTTTACTGCTCTTTTCCTCCATTTTTTGTGCCGAATACTTTTCGTGCTATTCTGCTGGTGTTTACTGAAGTTTCCTGAATAGTAACAGGTATGGTTGTGGGTTCAAGAAACTGGTTTTGCAGCTACGTAATTTCGGTTTCAGACCCACGATACGATACCCTGAACATATCCCTTTTAATATAACCCCGGGTCACCCAGTTCTATGTGAGTTAATTTGGTAGACGGAAACTGGATGGAAGTCCATCATATATGTGCATGTGTGTGTGTATTTGTGTTTTTCTTTGTCCGTCCCAACCCCTTGAAATCCGATGTTGGTTTGGTTTGTCCCCATAATTCAGTATTTCGTCAAAACAGACCGATAGAATAAGTACCAGGCTTAAAATATATCAAGTAGTTTGGTCGATTCCTTTAAGGAAAATATTGATGGTGTTGATCCAACAAGATCGCAGTCCAATGATAAAAAAAAATAAACGATGAAAGATTAATGATTGACATTAATAAGACTATTGTGTGTTTATAGAATTTTCTATCACTCACCTATCAAAAAGATTTGATTCTCCTATAAAATACTATTCCTAATTTTATCAGAGAAAGAAATTTATGCAACACGGATCCCCTTGTGCGTTTGACATCGACACCAATCCCTGATCATTAAAATTTGGCAGCTCTCGCTTTCTTAATTGTTCATTAAAATGTGTACCTCGACCGAAGGAGATTATTTGATGAAATTTCGGCCCCTTCAAGTCCACTCTAAGCAATCGGACTTCAGTATGTTTACACTGAGTAGCTTCTCTTACTGGAATCATAGTAAATCCTTTCTAACAGTCCGCGTAAGCCCGATGGTCCCTATCTGAAAGTTTTGGTCTTCTTCCGGAGTTTTGTTCTTTCGATGACGAGGTTTTCCCTCTTTCTCAAAGGCTGACATTACTTTCGAGACAGTACTTCTTGATACGCCAAACATTTCGGCTGTTTTCGTTAAGCTAGCGCCTGCCATACGAGCACCAACAATTTGACTTCTTTGAAAGTCCGATAGATCTGTCATTTTAATGAATTTTAATTTCATTTATCTTTTTCTGATGATATCTGAAAAGAAACAGCAATTTTAGCAAAACATACTAAGCAACACTAACAATAAATCAAAAACATCAAAATAAACAAGGTATTTCTTATAAATTTGTATCGCTGTAGTGTCTGAACGGACTGATTTTCGACTGCTGTTTCTAGTACTTCGATCATCCAAGTAAACGTTCCACTTATAGTACGAAATATTTTCGCCTCTCAATAATCAAACCTCGGATATCTCTCATTTGTAATGGTACAGCATCTGCACTAAGCTCCTTAATTTGAAATACTACGTCCTGAATGTACGAGGACATCAACATTAGTTGATTTGAAAAGCTGAGGAGAATCCCCATATGAGGAAGAAAGGAATTTATTTCATTCAACGCTGCGACCATTGATGCGAACATATATTTCTCGCCTGTGAAATTCATGAATTGTTGATCATCTTTATTTCCCTCCTTTACGTAACTTTAATTATTTGCTTGCTTCAGCCACCTGAACGTAGCCTTGCTAGTACTTTCTTTAAGATGGTATGTATTCTATCGGCCTCTTATTTTCCGAAACGCTTAGTTACGGGTACGTAAACAAGCCAAAGCCGGTTGTCAGGCGGTGTGAAGTACGAGCTCCGATGTAAACACACACACAAAACATACAATTCTGCACACGCGCACACACATATCTGGAGCACACAGACACAAACGTACACCTTTATGTCAATGTTTGTGTGCAAGCTATAAATAGATAGCTAGTTAGTTATATACACATGCATATCTGTTGACAGGTATAACCATGTGTATGTGAATAATTATGAACGTGTATGTACGTAGGTAGAACCTCACCTCGCCCATGGTGGACGGGTGTTAATGTGTGGGCATGCGGCGACCCATTTCCAATGGCCCAACACTGCACCACACCGATTATAGCCGCACCTGGGGATGGTTAGATGGGTCCGGCAAGAGCGCGCCCTCCGGTGCCTGTTGGCACCGTCCACGTAAAAAACCGGGCGTTCATGTAAGGTTATGATCCGTGCATCGCGGGGATATGGAGCCAGTCCCGGCGGATGGATTCACCCCCTGGTCGCGTGGCTTAGTCCACTAAAGTCGGGGCCCTACATGATTCCCTGCTGGTTCGCTCGGGGACATGCAGAAACGTGAAATGAAGTGTTTCGCTTGAGAACTAAACGTGCATCCGGTCTGGGAAACGAAACCATCACGATTGTTATAGCAACACGCCTAATCACTAGCAACACGCGTTTCCCCTTACATACATACATACATGCATACATACATACTTTTATTTTATTCGGTCATTTGACTGTGGACATGATGCAGCACAGCCTTAAAGGGTTTTAGCCGAATGAATTGACACTAGTACGTATTTTATAAAACCTAATCCTATTCTATCGATCACTTTTGCCGAACCGCTAAGTTCCGGAGACGTAAGCACCAATACTGGCTGTCTAAGCGGTGATGGGAGAATACACACACACACACGCGCGCGCGCGCACACACACACACACACACACACTCACACACACATATATTTATATATACGACATGCTTCTTTCAGTTTCCTCCTACCAAATCCACTCACAAGGCTTTGGACGGCCCGAGACTAAAGCAGAAAACACATGCCCAGTGTGTCACATAGTGGGACTGAACCTGCAACCATACGGTTGGAAAGTAAGCTTCTTACCGCTCAACCACGCATATGTATATGTATGTATGTTTTAGGTTTGTCTTAAAACTGCATCCGATAATGCGGCTCTCGTGTAATGGTCCGTTGTTTTGAGGAAAGTGAAAGCTTTGTTAAGATATCTTCCCATCATAAAATAGTTATTGCTAATTTTTCATTCATTTTTACCAATCGAATTCCAAATCCCTATGTCTGATAGTACAAATGACCTGCTATTAAAGATTTGAAACGACCACGAGAGTAAATGGCCAGCATCAAATTTCGACACAATATCTGGATTAGTATTCGACCTGAAAACAATGTAAATTTTTTTGTGTGGGGGGACCCAAGTGCAAGTACATTGATACCTCGCAGTACGAGTTTAATTCTTTCTATGTCCGAGCTCGTCTTAACATTTACTCGTTTTACGAATCAATTCTTCCCCATTGAAATTAACTAAAGTATAATTAATCCTTTCCAGCCCGCCAAAACGACTCAAAAATAATTTTGTATGGGTTTTAAAACAGAAAAGGTGCAGTTACAAGTAAAATGACAATTATAGACCAAACTATTTCACTGGTACTAAGATTATCGAACGCGAAGGGGTGAATCCCTCGATGGGATTTGAACACAAATTTTAAACATCCGGAAGAAATGCTGCTAAGCATTTTGTCTGACACCTGTTTATAGCAACAATTCCAGCAGTTACTGAGTTATATTTGTCAAAAATATCTAGCGACAAACTTAATCTCATGTTTTCATACCTTAGCATAATTTTAGCGTCCGACATTAACGACCTGCTTAATTAGGAGATGATCAACTTGCAATATTACGAAGGTAGCATCATTTCTTGTCTCTGTAAAGATAATTACTCTGTTTATGGATATTCCCTCAGTCATATTTTTGAGGAATTATGTACATTATTTAAAATGGACGAACTGATGTTCTCAACTTGCTTGTTGTTACCACAACGTTTCGGCTGATGAACTCTCCAGCCTTCATCAGTTGTTGTGGTGGAATTTTGAACCCAAAACTTTTTATTACGACTAATGGGGTACTCTGTTCTTATTCGCCGTTTCGGCTGATGTACTCTCCTGCCTTCATCAGGTGTTCTGATGGAATTTCGAAACCAATTCTTTATTTGACTTATAAGAACAGAGTACCCCATTAGTCAAATAAAGGATTGGGTTCGAAATTTCACCAGAACACCTGATGAAAGCAAGAGAGTAAATCATCCGAAACGTTGTGGTAACACCAAACATGATGCAAATACCTATCCGTCCATTATAAATAACATATGTATGTTCTGTCAGTCATACTTTGATATTTATATTGAATGTGACTGTGTACACTCTCCCAATGTGTATATCGGTTTCAAATTTCGACACAAGGCCATCAATTTCCGTTGCATCAACCGACTGCTACTTGTTTTATCAACTTCGAAGCGAAGCGACGAGAAGCAAAGTCGACCACGGTACAATGTGATCTCAGAATGTATGCTTAAATCGATCAGTTTCCAGTGGCACCAAGTAAATTTAATAGAATTCGTTGAGGACATGCATATAATAAAACCGTAATACTTCCTGTACTTTCGAAAATTGAGGTTAAAGGCAAGAATCACTATTATCTCTATCACATTACATCACCAATTTAAAAAAAATAATAATATTCTTCGACTTATCGTGCTTCGTTGTTTTTATTTTTGGCAACGTAACTCTAGGGTGATTTTGTTTAATAATTGCATGGAGCATCTCATTAAATCGGAGATTTCCAATCGCCAGCCTCATCGTATGTGTGATCCTAACATATGTGTGCTTCGAATGAACAAAGTTGCCCAGGGGCAATTCCTCGAAGCACTATTGCAAATAATTTCCTGATGGCTGCAAGATATCAGATAGCTCCATCATTGAACCACAAGAGTGCTCTTAGGAAAAATCTCATTTAAAAGACAGTATTAGTAACAAGCGACATTGAAACCATTTCAACCACAATATAATAGACAGAAGCTCTTGAAGTGTCGAATGGCACTAGAAAATATTTTGTTGGAAACAAAACGAAAACGGTCAAAGTGGATTAATTAGAAACTATAAAATCTTATTAAGACGAATAAGTTGAAAACATTACGGCGCGTGCGCGTATATACATACATATATACATATATATATATATATATATATATATATATATATATAATATATATATACATATACATATACATACATATATATATATATATTATATATATATATATTATACATACATACATATATACTCATATATATATATAATTACATATGTACATACATACATATATATATATAGATTGTGTATTTTGGGATGGCCATTTTTTTGCCAAATAAACACACGCACTATGTATTCGTTATTCACTCGTTTATTACTTTTCTTATTTTATTACTTTAACTCATCTCAATTGTCTGGAATTCTTTCGTTACACACACATACACACACACATACATACACACACAAACACACATACACACACACGCACATATATAGCACCTTATTTTTGTTCCCAAAGCACAACAGTTTTTGTGATGCCTTTGCTGGTTTTCTAATAAAGCATATTACTCTACGTCTGGAATTCGAGGACTATTTTTTCCACATTTTTCGCATTTATGTGCTTACTCTGGTATATATATATATATATATATATATATAGAAAATAGTAAAAAGTGAAAAAACTACAGAAGGCTTGTTTTAAAGGGTTAAAGAATATATATTTAAGTCAATATGTCTGAAGAATATTATAAATTTTTTTCTTACAATGACAGAGTTTAGAAGAAAGACCGGTTTCGCGTTTAGCTTTTCAAATTTCTTACGTCGTTATCTTTATGTTTAGAAGAGTTATCGTTACGTTTATGTTGAAAAGAGTTCTTAATAAGGGGAGGTAATAAGTGATTTCTTCCAGTGTAAGGGAGATAATCGCTTAAATTCTTTTTTCCTTTCCTTTGGGGTGAATTTCTCTGTATAAGTATGTTGGAATGGTTAAGTCTGGGCTTGTACTTTTCAATGAAGAATGTTTCGTTGTTTAGTCTAGTTTGTGTTGATGATCCGATAGCACATTCGTAAAATGGAAAGATTAAAAATTGTGGTAGTAGTTGCTTTGCGCATTTCTCAATGTGCTCACTAAAAGGTATCATTCTGTATTCATTCCCAAAGGAAATTCTCTAGAGGAGTCTGTTTTTTATATAAATTTTCATCTGTCCTGCCCGCCAAATTTGGTTCTGGTGTTCGCTGAATTTTTCCTCTAGAGAATTTCCTTTGTAGTTTGATCGTTGATGATCTGTTTCTAGCATACGGCCGACTACCTAGCAGTCCAGCCCTGCCAATATACACATATATTAGAATTTTCTCTGACTTCTCAGATTTTTTGTATGCTAGACTACTGGTTTTAAATTGATATTAAAATTAATATTAATTTATCTCCCTCATTATTTAATTATTCAAATAAATACGTTCTCTAGTAGTAAGCACTAAACGCAGTGAATTATTTATTGCATCCCTTCGCTTCAGGAATCTCTTAGCGCGCCAGAACCAAGACATTTGAAATGTTATCCCTAATGTAATTGGTAAAACTAAGCACGTGTCTGTCTTGGCACAGAAAGCTGGGGTTAGATTTGTGGTTTGCATTTACACTGACCGAATGCACTGATGAAGCCACGGACATTTGAATTATGTAAGTAATTCTTTTGTTAAAGGCCGAAACCGAGGTATGCATTTAAGTCTGTTTTTATGTAAATTTTCATCTGTCCTGCCCGCCAAATTTGGTTCTGGTGTTCGCTGAATTTTTCCTCTAGAGAATTTCCTTTGTAGTTTCATCGTTGATGATCTGTTTCTAGCATACGGCCGACTACCTAGCAGTCCAGCCCTGCCAATATATATATATATATATATATATATATATATATTTAAAAAAAGGAGATGTCGAACACGAGTGGTGATATATAAAAAAGGAAATGAAGAAAATGCTGACAAATAATTGAAGTAATTTAAGTAATTTAATTAGGTGAAAGTCCTTTTTACCGGTTGCGCATTTGTTATGCTTATCAAAATTTTGATAAGCATAACAAATGCGCAACCGGTAAAAAGAACTTTCACCTAATTAAATTACTTAATTACTTCAATTATTTGTCAGCATTTTCTTCATTTCCTTTTATATATATTATATATATATATATATATATATATATATATAATATATATATATATATATACATATATATACATATACATATACATATATATATATATATAATTATATATATATGTATATATATATATATATATATATCTTTATATATATACATATTTATATATATATTATAAGTGTGTTTGTGTACGTGTTTAGGCGCAATGGCCCAACGGTTAAGGCAGCGGACTAGCGGTCTTCGGACCGCAGTTTCGAATCCCAGCACGGGTGTTTTGTGTGTATATTAAGCAATAAAGCTCCACGAGTGTCTGGCAGGGAGTGGTGAAGCCTGCTGTAAACTTCCACCATAACTTTTTCTCACTCTTTCTTTCCGTTTCTTTTGTAGCTATATTTCAAAGGGCCAGCCTTGCCACACTCTATGTGACGCTGAATCTCCCCCTACGTTAAGCCACATGAATGATAATTTCATGAGCAGGCTGTTCCATTGATTGGATCAACTGGAACCCTCCTCGTTGTAACGTATATATTTGTATACGTACATTATTTAAAACGCACGGGCTGATGTCCTCAACTTGCTTGTTGTTACCATATTTTTTCGGCTGATGTACTCTCCAGCCTTCATCAGGTGTTGTGGTGGAATTTTGAAGCCAAACATTTTTATTATGAGTAATGGGGTACTCTGTTCTTATTCGCCGTTTCAGCTGATGTACTCTCCTGCCTTCATCAGGTATTCTGATGGAATTTCGAAACCAACCCTATATTTGACTAATGAGAACAGAGTGCCCTATTAGTGAAATAAAGTGTTGGATTCGAAACCTATATATATATATATATATATATATTATATATATATGTGTGTGTGTGTGTGTGGTGTGTGTGTGTGTGGTGTGTGTGTGTGTGTGTGTGTGTGTGTGGTGTGTGTGTGTGTATGTATGTATGTGTATATATATGTATATTTATATATGTATTTGTATATTTGTATATATGTATTTGTATATATATATATATATATATATATATATATACACAGAGTGAGAGAGTGAGAGCATGGCTGAGTAGTTAGAACGTCGAGCTTACGATCGTGAGTTTGTGAGTTCGAATCCCGGACTGGGCTGCGTGTTGTGTTCTTGGGCAAGATATGTAGCTCCACTTTACTCACCTGTTGAAATGAGTTGCGACGTCACAGGTGCCAAGGTGTATCGGCCGTTGCCTTTCTCCTGGATAACATCGGTTGCGTGGAGAGGGGAGGCTTGTATGCAAGGGTGACTGCTGGCCTTCCATTAACAACCTTGCCCGGACTTGTGCCTGGGAGGGTGGCTTTCTATATATTGTTGACATCGTAAGAATTAATATACGTTCGAGAGAACAGGAAAGAATTGTTTTTGAAATTCGATCTCGAAGCTGATATGAACCTAGCGATTTTTAAACCATATATTTACGTGCCATTATTTATAGGCGCAGGAGTGGCTGTGTAGTATGTAGCTTGTTTACCACATAGCTACGGGTCCAATACCACTGCGTGGCACCTTGAGCAGGTGTCTGTGTGTGTGTGTGTGTTTGTCAATCACAACATCACTTGACAACCAATGTTGGTCTGTTTACGTCCCCGTAACTTAATGGTTAGGTAAAAGAGACCAATAAAATAAATACTATGCTTATAAAGAATAAATCCTGGGCTCGATTTGTTCGACTAAAGGCGGTGCTTCAGCATAGTCGCAGTTAAATTACTGAAACAAATAAAAGAATAGCGCTATATGTACTCCCCTTGTTCTTAACAAAGCTCTGGGGAAGACAGACCCAACAGAACAAGAGTACTTTGACATAAAACTTACAGTCAAAATTCTGGCAATCATCTTTCAACTCTTGTCATTTGTAACCTACTATGGCGAACAAGAGATAGACAAATGTGGTGTACAAGCTCTTGTCATTTAAATTCAATGGCGTACAGATGCCCCGCCATCATTGGTGATTGTGAAACGGCGACCATTTTCATGAGACAGTCATCATCACTAGCAAGCAAATGACTAAGTCCTCTAACTTAGATCTCTTGATCCGTTAGCGGTGGTGTAGAGGGAGCAAGTAGCTGACAGAAGAGAGACACAACGAGGCCGAAACAGCGTTGTGATGAGGACGAATATAGACACAAAGACATAAACATATATATATATATATATATATATATATATATATATACACGAACTTATTCAGATTCCACTTACCAAATCCCCTCACAAAGCTTTGGCTGGCCCGAGGCTATAGTAGATAACAATGGACGAAAGTGCCACGCAGTGAAACTGAACCCGGACTTAGCGTTTCGGAAGCAAATTCCTTACCACGGAGCAATGTAAGTGTGTGAGTGTGTGTATGTGTTAAGTAATCAATAATGATTATCTTCATGAAGGGAGACATAAGTAGGCTAATTTTTTATGTAAGATGAATACTTTTATTATAATAAAGGAGATAAATATTTGTTCATTTCTACATTCTTTAAATGCACGTGACTCGGTAGCAAATTTTCTCAGGATCAGCCAAAATGGAGGCAAACCGAAAGCCATACATGCTTATGTCTATGTATGTGTGTGTGTATGTATGTGTGTGTGAGTGTGTGTGTGTGTGTGTGTGTGTGTGTGTTGTGTGTGTGTGTGTGTGAGTGAATATTTTAACAAAAGCAAAATAAAATAATCTTTACCCAAACTATTGAATGATAAGGCTTAAATTATAAGTAGATTCAAATAGATTGTGAGGCAATCTCTAAATCTGTAGGAAACGATGTTTCTATTTTTGCCCTTCGCCCCCATCTTACAAAAACTACTACTGAGATCTACTTTGCAAAATGTTTTCTAATATATAAGGCCAACGATTTAGAGCAAAAGAAACATCAATTACATCGACTCCAGTGCTTTATTTTATTAATCTTTATAATATGAAAATTTTTTAAAAACTCAACTCCGGCGAAATTTGAACTCAGAATGCCATGAATCGAAACAAATTTCCCAAAGCATTTTCCCCCTACATTAAGGATTTTACTAATCCTGCACCATGCCACTATGATTATTTTTTTTTTGTTTCTCTCTTTTTACATTTAAGATTGCGACCTTGCAGAATCGTTACTGCCTCAGAAAAACAGAGCTTAATAGCACCCATTCTCTCTTTATAATCTGAGTTCAAATTCCTCCTGGAGTCGATGCTGCCTTTTATGTTTTCAGGATCGATAAAATAAATAACGGTAGAGTATTGGAGTCGATGTAATCGACTTACGCCTCCCCCGAAATTGCTGGCTTTGTGTCAAAATTTGAAACCAATCTCCTTTCTAACGCTGACAAAAGAACAACAGTTTTGATATCACCGGACAAATAGATAACATGGCCTTCACAGATATTTCTTTTTACCGACTTTGATGAGAAGAAAGGTAAACTTGACCTCGGTGGGATTTGAACTCGGGACGTAAAGAGCCGGAGGCAATACTGTTAAGCTTTTAGCCCGATGCACTAACAATTCTAATAGCTTTACAATAAATAATCCTTTCTCCTGACATTTTGGGAAGGGACCAAGTTCGCTGCATCAATCATAATTCTCGATTGCTATTCTTTTGTCTATCTCCGAAGAATGAAAGACAAACTTAACTTCGACGAGTCTTGAACCAAGAATGCAAAGAGCCAATAAGAATGCAACTTTTGTCTTTTGTGTGACGCACTAATGATTCAGTCAGCTCACCGTCTTGCTGCTTCTGTGAATAACAATGTTAAATATACATAAATAAAACAGAGGACAGAGAGAGGAACTGAACGCAAGCGCGTAATATGTAAATCTACAAATAACAATTCAATCTTCGATGGAAAGTTTCGAAAGGTCACTTAGAACTAAATGTAAGGCTGTCCAAACTATGAGAAAATTGTGTTTGTCTATGAAGCTCACATATTAAATACATTGAATACACTCAGATTTAATAATTGAGAGATATGCAAGGGATCGAACTGAGCAGACACGTGTAGAAGATTTATCGACGTGGTGGCGAATGATTAATGTCGGCGAGAAATGACACATGTATCCATTCCAATATTTGAGCTTAATGGTTCCGTTGCACTTTAGAAAATCTCGTTGTACGAGCAGCTGTCACTGATTGTATATAGGGGAGAGTACTAGCAAGGTAGGCCACCCACCTTTGGTTCGGAGATTGCAGTTATTTGCTTGAGTTTCTTCTGTGAGTCATTGGCGGTCCTGTTCCAGTGTTCAAGGGATTTATCTTTGACTGGTTTTAGGTATTAGACTGCGGCCAAGCTGGGGCATCACCTTGAAGAATTTTAGTCGAACGAATCGACATTAGGACTTTTGTTCGTTTCTTTGTAACAACTAGTACTTATTATATTGGCCCCATTTGCCGAACCGCCACGGTACGGGGACGTAAATCACCAACACCGGTTGTAAAGTGGTAAAGAAGGACGCACACAAGGCGACGCATAAAAGACGTACAAAACAAAGTACACACACTCACACAGACACACACTTACGCACGCAAACAAACACACATAATACATACATACATGCATATATATATATATATACATATATATATATATATATATATATATATATATATATATATATATATATATATATATATATATATGTATGTAAGTATGTATATGTGTGTGTGGCATATACATACATACATACACACACACATATAAATATATATATATGCACATACACAATGGTTTTTCCGTTAACGAATCCGCTCACAAGGCTTTGGCATTTGCCGAAGGTGCCACGCAGTGGGACTGAACCGAGTACCATGTGATAAGAAGCAAACTTCTTACCACACAGCCACTTCTGTAAACCTAGGCTTATCTTTCTCCAGCCTGTCTGCAAATCTATCCAGTGCCTCCACACTCTTTGGTAACTCTTCTGCTGCTGTATCATATTTAACGTATATAAGAAAACGGTCATGAGGTGGCGGAATCTTTAACACTTCCAACAACAACCTTATCAGCATTTCTTTCGGAATTACATTTCGAGTTTCAATGTCACCGAGGTCGACTTTGGCTTTCGTCATTCCAAGGTCGATTAAAATAAAACACTATTCAATTATCGGCGGCGATGTAGTCGACTTGTCCCTCCCCTCAAAACGGCTTGCTTTGTGCCAGAATTAGAGACATTTATATATAACGTCGATGCATTCTTCCGACGCTACCTTGTTATCTGAAAGTATGACCAGAATCCTAAGCGGCTTCTACATAGACTGAAGACGATTTCCAAGATGCAATATTAAGATTTAGTAATCTTTATTTTCCAGATGGAATTATTGCTTCCAATCTCTATTCTTCAACGCATACGTCCCTATCGTCTATTCATTCTATAATCCTGACAGATTAACTGTTTAAGCTTAATGCTTCTACGTTCTTCACACATTTATTCTTTTATTCTTTCATTTGTTTCAGTGATTTCATTGCGATCATGCTGGAGTACTGCCTCTGGTTGAACAAATGCACCACAGAACATTTTGTTTGTAAGCTTAGTACTATTGGCGTGTTTTTGCCAAACCGCTAATTTACGAGAACGTAAACACACCAAGCGATGGTGGGGGTCAAACACAGACACACAAACATATCTATCTATCTATATACGACGGGCTTCTTTCAGTTTCCGTCTACCAAATTCTCTCACAAGGCTTTGATCGGCTCGAAGCTATAGTAGAAGACACTTGCCCAAGGTGCCACGCAGTGGGACTGAACCTGGGACCATTTAGTTGGGAAAGAAACTTGTGGTCACATAGTCCCACTGCGTGGGACCTTGGCCAAGTGTCTTCCATTATAACCCCAGGCCGACCGATGCCCCATTACGAAAATTTCCATACACCCACACCTTAAACACACGCACAATTTATCATGTATAGACATTCACACACACACACACACACACACACTGAGGCACGAACACACACACATATACACATGCACACACATTGAGGCATGAACACACACACAGGCACGAACGCACAAGCGCACACACAGGCATGAACATGCACGCACACACATACACAGAGGCTCGAACACACGCACACACACACACAGACATACACACACATAGCAGCATGAACATACATACACACACATAGGCACGAACACACGCACGATCACGCACGCACACACATACACACACAGAGGCACGAACAAACGCGCACACAAACACACACACACATATGCCTATGTATCTGGTCTTTGTTATTTTCTGTAAATTTCCACCAATTGAAACCCACCGTCGTTTTGCTTATGTCCACGTGACAGAGCGGTGGGGGGAAAAGAGACGGAAAACCAATGCCCCTTAAAAAACAAATTTAAATGAGTAATTGGGTAGATTTGCCTGAATAAATACCCCCAAGGAGGGGCCAGGGATGCAGCGATCCAACGACGGAAACCAGTAAATTATAAAAGACAAACAATAGAGTGCAAAACTTGAACAAAGGATACACTCCTGTTTGGTGGATCAGAGTCAAGATTAAAATGTGTTCTCGAGGACATCCCAATAATATCAAATTCCAGACCCTTTTGAATTTAATAGCTGACTTAGATTCGAACTTGGCGTAATGCACAATGTGCAAAGCTACCAAAAGTATGTACGATACTGTGATATATACGACCTTCATCTACATGAAGTCAGCCATTTCAGGCCTTGAAGAGGATAATTATAATAAAAAGATTTAGTGTCCTATGATATGCTCGGTAGGAAATCAAATTTTACAGATTATCTGAATGTGTTGTAAATAACTTTGCAGTAGTCTATCCATGCGGTTAATTTGCTGATGAGGGTAAATTATGAAATAGGACGCTTCCATACTGGTTCACACAGAACGTTATTGTATTGGATTAGACCTAAAGCACTTCTTAGGTGAAGAAAAACAAAATCGATCCTCCATTGGTTTAGAATCACACATGAAGCAGGCAACTCGGCGGACAGGTTACTTCCATAACACAATTTCTTCTTGATTTTGATCGGAATTCATTAAGATCGATAGTATTTATCAGGCTTGAGATCACGCGTTATTTTTCTCCACTAAAAATCACTTTGGAAACTGTATGAAGTGGGGGCTTTCACCAGTCGTGTATGTTTGTTACGAGAGAATTTTCCTTAAAACTCAGTCGATAGACTTTAGCTATCAATTTGGTAAAAGCTTTTGATGGGTTACGTAACATGAATTCAGGTGTGGCAGACCTTAT
>NC_043006.1:95132834-95152834 GCF_006345805.1 Octopus sinensis | reverse complement strand
ACAACGAAATTCTCGAAAAGGACGGAGCGCCACATGCAGGTGACTAAATTCTCCTGCGGAGGTTGATTCAAGCCATTTACCAGGTGCAACATGCCAAGTGCTCCTCTCTCCTTCATAAATAGCAACCAAATGGCGCATGCTTAGACTCAGCTCATTTACTGGAGCCATCCTGTTAACTTCACTCAATTTTGAACAAATATATCGGGATACAGCACCACCACTTTCTTGTCCACTCTCACTTTTCTTTCCAAGTGGAATCTGAAAAAGTCGATGAGGGCTTGCCAGAAGAGGGAGGAGATCATTATCCGCTCTTTCTGCCGTGTCCACCATATAACCTCTTTCGTCAATAGCCAGGGAAAAGCACTCCCTGCACCTTCATGGTCTATCACAACAAAAGCCATGATGATAATAATTGTTTCCCGTTTTGTCACGAGGCCAGCACTTTTGAGGGAAGTTGGTAAATCGTTGCCATTTGACTGCTACTTTATTATATCAACCTACATTTAAATAACAACAGAACCAACTCGTTATAAGAAATTAAATATGTACAGCCGCCATGTTATACTGAACAGGCAACGTTTCTAAGTGAGAAGATAGCTAAACCTGAAACTCAGAGCAACAGTCTGAGACACCATATCTTGACACTATCACGATATGAGACTCGATAAATGAGACATAAATAGAGAGAAAGTTAATTAAACAACTTAGAAAACAAGGCGCAGTTATGGTTGCGTGATTAATAAGCTCACTTAATAACCACGTGGCCTCGTTTTCGGTCCCATTGGACAGCACCTTTGAAATTGGAACTTAGAAACTATATAGAAGCCTCGCCGCATCTCTCCCTCACTCTTTCCCTCTTTCTCTCTCCCTCTCCTTCTCTCTC
Organism: Octopus sinensis; assembly: GCF_006345805.1. NCBI lineage: Eukaryota > Metazoa > Mollusca > Cephalopoda > Octopoda > Octopodidae > Octopus > Octopus sinensis. The sequence goes on along the minus strand of NC_043006.1, from coordinate 95,151,951 downwards.
TATCTATAGATAGATAGATAGATAGATAGATAGATAGATAGATAGATAGATAGATAGATAGATAGATAGATAGATAGATAGATAGATAGATACAGAGAGAGAGGCAAAAAAAGATATATAGACAGGCAGGCAAACAGATAGATAGGTGGATAGAGAGATAGACAGAGAGACAGATTGATAGACAGATAAATACATACAGAGGGAGAGATAGATAGATAGATAGATAGATAGATAGATAGATAGATAGATAGATAGATAGATAGATAGATAGATAGATAGATAGATGGACAGACTGGTAGACAGACAGATAGATAGACAGATAGATAGAGAGGTTGAAATTTGCGTGTGTGTGCTTTTGTGATTGTTCCTACCTCTCGCCTCGCTTGCCAGCCAGTTGTTTGTTTACATCCCTGTCATTTAGCGGCATGACAAAAGATTCCGAAAGCATAACTAAAAGACTTAAAGAATAAGTACTGTGATCGATATGTTCGAGTAAACCCTTTGAGGCGGTGCACCGGGTTGGCTGCTTTCCAATGAGTGAAACCAGTAAAAAAATAAAAGAAAGAGTAATTATATTGTTTTATTGCTTTACTTGTTTCAGTCATTTGACTGCAACCATGCTGGAGCACCACCTTTAGTCGAACAAATCGACCCCAGGACTTATTCTTTATAAGCCTAGTACTTATTCTGTTGGCCCCTTTTGCCGAACCGCTATATTACGGGGACGTAAACACACCAACATCGGTAGTCAAGCGATGTTGGGGGAAAGTAAAACAGACACATAAACATACATACTCACACACACACACACACACACACATACACTCATATATACAACGGGCTTCTTTCCGTTTCCGTCCACCTAATCCAGTCACAAGGCATTGGTCTGCCCGAGGCTATAGTAGAAGACATTTGCCCAAGGTGTCACGCAGTGGGACTGAACCCGGGACCATCTGGTTGGGCAAGTTTATACCATACAGCCACGCTATCTTATGCACACAGCCACGCCGCACTTATTTTAAGAAAATGAAAGTAAATTCACACGCTGAAATTAGAAGGGAGATGACAGCCAACAGGTACAAAAATCATACAAACTAAATTGGTTGTGAATTAATTTTGATTCGAAAATTATTTTTTTCGGTTACATCAAGGACTTCAAGCGAAGAAGCTTAATGAATAGGTTAAATTATGAGTTTAAGTTTTGCCTGGTTGTTCACGAAGATAATGTAAATGCCAATAATATGTTTAAATCTATCATTTGCTTATAATATTTATTAAGACCTGTAGATATATTTTGTAGTATAGTGTTACAGCTACGCATGTACACTTGTATGAGCTTTTGGGCTAAGACGTGTAAAGAAAATAAAAGGCTATATAGAACATGAACATACATATATATATATATATATATATATAAATAAGTATATATATACATATGCGTGTATATATATATATATATACATACATACATACATATATATATATATATATATATATATATATATATATATATATATGCATACATACAAATATATATATATACATACATGTATATATATATATAATATATATATATATATATATATATATATATATATATGTATATATATACATACATACATAGGTGTGTACGCTTAAAGACAGATGTACCTACGCGCACATATACACTTACATACAGAGACAGATAGACAAATATACAGATAGATAGATAGATAGATAGATAGATGCACAAACAAGATACCCATGCATACGCTTATATCATTACTTCTCTCCTTTCGTCGAAGTGTCTATTAACACGTATGATAGAGCTGTGCTGCTCAGCTCAATTCTCAACCAAACACCTCCCTCCTCCTCCTATAGCTTTTTACGCTTATTTCAATTCTAATATTTTTCTTTGGGGGATTTCTACACTATCTTGAAGCGCTTTTCAGATTTGTATGACATAATTACATTTTCCATTATCTAACCTCGCCTGAATTTCTTGTGCTTTTTCCTCCATTTTTATTCACAGCTCTATTGTTATATTCTCATCAAAGTAGTGCTAACATCTATTAAAATGTAATTATTAGAATAATTGGATGTGTGTATGTGTATATGCGGATGCTTTCTACACCTCTGTTTATATTTACAGTATTCAGAAAATTACTCTGGTCGCTTATTGGTTGTGTGTGTGTCTGGGGGGTGGAATCGACGTGTCACCTCTTTCTGAGCGAGTTGCTAAAACTTTTCAAACCTTCCGTTTTCATATTTTCGCGTGTGTATATTCATAAATATATGTGTTTATGACAGCATGTGTTTCTTTGTGTAAGTGTTTGCCCATGGGCGTGTGTATATCTGTGGTGTGTATGTGTGGATATTAATAAAGTGGATAATTAACTCCAAGTCATATGGAAAATTATTTTTTCAGAGAAAATGGCGAGAGAGGAAATAATGCAAACAGGGAAAAGAATATGAATAGGAGCGATAATATACAATAATATAATATTCGAGGGAAAGGGAGAGAGAGGGAGAGACAGAGAGACAGAGAGAAATATATATATATATGTGTGTACATAAATACACACAACCACACAACACAAACTCAACACAAATGCACACACACGCGCACGTGTGTGTATATTGTCGTTAAAAGCTCGAAATGAGGAGTAGAAGAACAACCTACAAATGAAGAAGGGTAGTTTTTTTATGTTACTTGTCTTGTTTTCCATTTGTTTCTCTCGTTGTTCGCATACCAAAGCTTGTTTGCGCATTTCATGTTGTTTTCGTATTTCACGTTTACGATTTGTTCGACTAAAGAAGGTGCTCCAGCATGAATGCAGTAAAATTACTGAAACAAGTAACAGAGTAAAAACTATACAACAGTGATCCCTCGACTATCGCGGCTGTTACATTCCAAAACCTCCTGCGATAGGTGAAAATCCACGAAGTAGAAACAATACTGTACTGTATATATTTTTTTATCATTTTTCTAATTTGTTTATATCTATTTTATTATAAATGCATAACATCACCCCACACTCACCTCCCGAGTTTCGAGTTTCATTTTCCTTACAGTATGTGTGATTCTTTGTATACTCATGTACGGTACACTACGTATTTTCTTTTAATATATTTTGATTAATGTGTTATACAGTGCAGTATTGTACTGTATTTTAATTTATTAATTTATTAATTTTTAGGCGTGAAAATGTTTATTTCACTAAAGAAATTATTAAAATCTCAAAAAATATAAATACCTATCAGCCGCAGAAACCCGTGAAATACTGAGCAGTCCGCGATATAAACTTACATATATTAGCCAGAAAAAACCGCCATGTACTGAGTACGTGATAGTTGAACCGCGATATGGCGAATGATTACTGTATATATATATATATATATATATATATATATAATATATATATATATATATATATATATATATTATATATATATATATATATATATATATATATATATACAGTTCAAATTTACAGAAAACAAAAGACGAAGACAGGTGTAGGAATAACAAGCAGGTGTATTAGTTTAACGCTCGGGAAGGTTGGAAAAGTCTGTTCGATCCTACCCTCGTCTACAGAAAGTATTAAGAGGGAAAAGAGGAGAGAGAATGAAAAAAAAATTAAGAAACAGAGAGAGAACAAAATGTGTAGGGATTAACAGTTCAACATGATGAAAAATGTCTGTGTATATATATATATATATATATATATATATATAATTAAATAAGGGTAGAAATTGATATTAATTAATTAAAACCAGTGGCCTAGCATCTTTTTAAAAAGTCAGAAGATAAAATTTTTTTTTACATACATTTTGTATATATAATAAATTTTGTACATATATATATATATATATACATCTGTGTGTGTGTGTGTATACAGGGTTATTCCAAAAGAATGGACCGATTTCATTACGTAATATATTTATAAGGAAAAACAAAAGAAAACTCCAGCTAAATCACAAGTATTTACTCACAATCAATTGTTATTTCCTGAGAAATGTTCAATGTGGCCACAACCTGCAGGATGGGTAACATCAATGCGATAAGAGAATTCTTCCCAGACGCGTATCTGCATATCAAAAGCAAGTTCATTTTGGGACTAAAGAAAGAATTTGCTTTATTTCAGGCGATTCCAGAAGATATTGACATAGGAGCGAAATGGAAAAACTTCGATAAAGCATTCAACTAGACAGCCAAAGAAGTACTCAGTAATTCGTGATATGCTGATACGCGTCTGGGAGGAATTCTCTTATCGCATTGATGTTGCCTGTGCTGCAGGTGGTGGCCACATTCAACATTTGTAAGACAGCAAATAAAAGTTGGTAGTGAATAAATACTTGTGACTTAGCTGGAGTTTTGTATTGCTTTCCCTTATTAAAATATTGCGTAATGAACACGTTTCAGTCTTCTTAAATAACCCTGTATATACGTACGCATATTATATTTTTACGCATAATATATTTTTAGAATCTCATTCTTAACTTTTCGCTCTTTCCTGGAGACATCTCTTGTGTCTTGCTTCGAAATCTCAACTTTACTGACATTGAGCCTACGATCAGGGCTGACGTTTACTCCACATATCGAGCTTGTTGACTCAGTTTCAAAGAGAACTCCAATCCCTCAATTAGGTTGACGCATATACCACAGTTTGGTCGTCCCCATTTTTTTTTACTGACGACTTCGGTGTTCGTGTCGAGTGTACTTCGGCTGGTGTTAAGAGAATTTTCATAGACTTGGGTTGTCTTCTACTCTTTATGATGGTGTGAGTTTGGAAGATTAAATTCATTCTGTGGTCTCTTTTCAGTAGGGGAATATTCTTGAGGATAGTGTCGCTGGTTTCATTTATAAGAGAGATATATATGGAGATGTATGGTAGGGCTTTTGGTTGTAAATACTTCCTTAGTTTGGGATGACTGAATTCTTGGATGTTGAAAGCCTATTTATGTGTGTGTGTGTGCGTGTGTGTGTGTATACATACAATCATAATACATTTAAATAAATAAATAAATATATATGTATATATAAATTCGTTCTGCAAGATTCCTAATGTAAAATCGGACAGACGTTAAAATAATAACAGTAATAAATGAAGAAAAAATATATATAGTGCGTGTCATTATTTGAAATAAATAAATAAATAACATGACCATCCTGAAATACAACAATATACATACACGCACACATGCACACAGACACATATATGTAATTGAAACAAAGAAGAGAGTGGCGATTTATTCGCATCCAAAACTTTTTGTTAAAATGTTTTCTATAGCATATATATATATATAATATATATATATATATATAATTTTAATCCAAAAGGGAAACAAAAAAACAACAACAACAGGAACAATTACAGTATTATTATTAATAGGCGCTCAGGAGATGGAAGCAGGGATATATATATATATATATATATATATATGTATGTATATATATATATATATATATATAACGGGAAGCTTTATGAAAATAAACAAAAGACGAAGGCAGGTGGAAAACAAACGAACAATTGTATTAGTATGGCGCTCAGGAAATATAAATAAAACAAGTCTTTAACGTTTCGAGCCTACGCTCTTCAACAGAAAGATACACAGAGAGAGAAAAACACAGAAAGAAGGAGAGAAAAAAAATGCGTGCAGTAGCTAACGAATCAACATGGCGAATCAACATATATATATATATATATATATATATATATGTGTGTGTGTGTGTGTGTGTGTGTATGCGTGTGTGATTATAGAATATTCTTCTGCGATGTTCAGAAAAGAACTATTACTCTATTTGGTGAGTGTCAAATATTATTTAATATACACGATATATGTTTATATGATTTGTTGTGCTACTATTAGTTTCCTGTGCTGTGAGCATGCTAAATTAGTTCGTCATGCCATATGGGTAGTTTCTTGTGATTGTGATAGGTCACCAGTCATTTTAAGTAGCACTGTTTGGCATGTTCCTAACACATGAAACTATTAATAGCACATAAAGACACTTATTGTGTTTATTAAATAATTATGTGTGTGTGTGTGTGTGTGTGTGTTGTGTTTACGTACATATTTTCATTAGATGTTTCTGAGAATCGAACATTTCAAATACAATCCACCAATGTATATAAAAGAAATAACTTACTTTTCTGGGTGAAATTTCGTTCCTGGGAGCCCATTTTGTAACATCTGTCTTCAAGAAACTTCTATCCATAACTGCCCTTAGTAACGCATATTACAAATACGTACGCGAATGACCAGAGTCATGTCAACATTCGCTAAAAACCGGCAGTACTGAACGAAATTTTCGTAATAACATTTTTTCCATAATACCTGCTTAGAACTTAGAAACTTACTGTCATAATTTCATAGTGAAACCTATTGAAGTCTTGTTAGTTGTTGTAGAAGAATCGATAGAACACTGTCGAAGCGTAAATATTCTAATCGAAATTTGTTTTAAGGCGTTTAAATAAGTAATCAAGTTATTCTTCTTGAAGAATATTAACGAACTCACCATAGAATGGAGAATAGGAGAATAGAGAAATATCTCACGTACTTAGTTAGGAAGGTGTTAACAGGAATAATGATAGCTGTTCGTCAGAATTCGTTTACTGTTTGAGCGATAACACATATGTAATCAATGAGGTAGATAAAGTGGTTATTTCAAGAACAGATTGTAGAAGAGAAACCTCTTGAGAGACGCAATCGAAAACGTTCCAAAGCACCGAAAGCATCCATTTATTTATTTGAAGTTGGTTGAATGTGAATATCAGAATTGATATGACATGTACTGGGAAACCAAGTAAGATCACTTCATGGTCTGACTTCATACGGAGCTGGTCCTCCGAATTACAGCTGCTACGCATTTTTGCTAGCTGATGGGGTGGAGCGACGTAAAATGAAGTATCTGGGAATAGAACACACTATATTTTGACTGTCAGTGGAATACCATAACCACTTACCCACGAGCCTTTACACTTAGGATTAGAGTTCACTTGAAATACATTGCATCTTGTGCAAATCTGTTTTGCTCTCAGTATCGTGGATAAGAGACTGGTAAACGGTAACTTAATGCAAATCTGTTGGTTCAAACCGACGTGGATGGAAGCCGTAAACCGTTTCCATGTATTAATCCATTGACTTCTTTTGGGGTGTTTTTAGCGAAGCCCACGTTGTCTCAGTAATTCTGGTCAGATCTTTGTTTGTAGTTGACATCCAGCTTACTTGTCGCCAGTCACAAAGCCCTCGGAGAGTCATGGGTGGGGGGGGGGGGGCAACCCTTTTACTGGCTTACTAATTCATGAATAAATGAGTGTGTGTGCGTGTGTGAGTGTATGTGTGTTCGTGTCTGTATTTTTCCCTTCATCACCGCTTGACAACCGGTGATAGTCTGTTAACGTCCCATAACTTAGCGGTTCGACTATAGAACCCGATAGAAGAAGTACTAGTCTTACAAAGTAAGTCCTAGGGTGGATTTGTCCGACCAAAATCCTTCAAGGCGTTGCTCGAGCATGGCCGCAGTTAAATGACTTGAACAGGCGTTGTGAGTGTTTATTGAGTGAAAACACTTAAAGCACCACGAAGCTCCGGCAGGGCGGAGGTGGGGAACCCTGCTGTACTCTTTCACCAGAACTTTCTCTCGCACTTTCTTCCTGTTTCTGTTGTACCTGTATTTCAAATGGCCAACCTTGACACACAATCTGTCACGCTATTAAGAGTACACGTGTCTGTCAAGTGCTCAGCCACTTGCACATTAATTTCACTTAATTTCACGAGCAGGCTCTTCCGCTGATCGGATCAACTGGAACTCTCGTCGTCGTAACCGACGGAGTGCCAGGACGATATATATATATGTGTGTGTGTGTGTGTGTGTGTGCGTGTGTGTGTGTGTGTGTGTGTGTAAGTGTACGTATGCACATGCACACATCATGCTTGAAAACTATGACTTACTGATGTCTAAGATCTAAATTCCAGTGATGGAGACTTGTCTTTCGAAACTGACCCTTCCACATTAGTAAAAAATCCGAAAATAAAGCCATACACATATATAACCATAGACGCATGCATACAAGCCTGCATACATAAGTATGCATGCATACAGGTATGGAATAGAAAGGCACAAGTAAATTCTAAGAGCTGAAAGAAGAATATACGCTCATTTCGACCCTTCGCAAATAATCCAGATGAGATGAGAGAGCCTTGGCCATTCAGGTATTAGTCCATCATCGGAAAAGGAAGGCTTGAAACACGTTTAGTAAATAGAAAAAAAATGGGACACCATATAAAAAAAAGAAGGGCCAATAGCCAGAAGGCAACCCTGTTCTCTAGCATGGAGTAAAAAAATAATGCTGAGCAGTTATATATCAACGCATTAATATGTGTCTATGTATACATATATCTATCTATCTATCTATCTATCTATCTATCTATCTATCTATCTATCTATCTATCTATCTATCTATCTATCTATCTATCTATCTATCTATATATCTATATATCTATCTATCTATCTATGGACAGACGCAAGTCAAATGGGCTCCAAGTAAGTTGGTCATTTTGTACATTTAAAAGTGTTTATTGTCAAATATTTTGTGATTAAAAGTTGTGCAACAAAATCCACTGCAAACCTTGATTAATATCTACACAAAATTTCGCCCTTTGTGGGCAAAATCCTAAAAATAGGCTTCGTGGCCTTATTTTAGCCATTTATTTTCAAAAATGGCAACTGGTCACCTCGAGGCTGAGGCGCAAGTGAAGCGTGACGCCGAGACAATAAATCAGGATTCCCAGTCACTATACACTGAACCTGACAGTTTGAACCCTACTAACACCACCACCACCACCACCATCAGCTTCGACAACAGCAACAACTACAAAACAAAGGTCGTAAGGCCAAGCACCGTCACCGCCACCAATGATTCCACCATCAACACCGACACCACCACCATGGCAGCTTCTGCTACTACAACTGCTACCTCTGCTAACGATACCACTACCAACAACAATAACAATATCAAGATCACCAGACCAATCACCATCACCGCCACAAAAGACCGTACCGTCAATACCTATGCCACCACTTCAATATCTGCTACTAGAACTGCCTCCCTTGCTACTAATGCCACCGCCGCCACCAAGAACGACAATAACAACAACAGCAACAATTCCCTTCAGCCATTGTTCCCTCCACCACTAACAAGTGAAGGAGAGAAAGAAAAAACCGCGACCACCAAACGAATTGCCGAAATTTGCTCAAACGCAGGGGAAAATTATGCAGACAACTTTCCACTCCTTGTTAGTTGCATAATCAGTAACCATACAACTAATATACCCACAACCTACACCCCTGCCATCAACACTAACACCACCAGCAGTAACAACAATAACAAAACAACAACAAAATTCGCCGAGGCGATAAAAGAAAAAAAAAACAATAGTATCGTTTACTGCAGAGCAGATAAAAGACACCAAAGCCCTAATCACCAAAGAAAACGGTAAAGTGCAATTACACATACCACAACACATACTGGATGACGAAAAAAAGAGAACAATTGTATATAAAATAATAAACAGCACAACTAAAAGTCCAGAAAAAGCAAACACAGACAAAATCGAAAAATGCCTACGCCCCATCTGGGGATGCAAAGAGTATGTAACTTGGTCGAACAAGTTTGCCCACGTACAGGTAGTTTTTCAAAATGAAGAGTTAGCAAAACAATTCTCAACGCTAACTCTTTATTGAGATGAGCTAACAATGATACCCAGTTACCTTGGACAGAGGGTAACAAAAGTCATTATCAATAATGTTCCTCAAATAGCAGACACACTATGGATAACATCGGCCATATGCTTCGAAATGGAGAACATAAACATCCTGCAAATCGCTGTTTCGGAACCCAAGAACTGGGTGGGAAAGAGACTGGAGATTCTCCTTCACATAAACCAAGACGCCATTAACAAAATACCCACCCATATACATCTTGCGGAAGACCACAAATTGTACGTAGTAGTCGAGGGCAGAAAGCCACGCTGCTATATATGCGGCAGTGAAGCACACCTCAAAAAGGAGTGCAAATTCCTTCAACGACAACAGCAACAACAGCCGCAGGAAAAACCAAAATACATCACACAAACACAACACCACACACTCAAAGCCCTCTTTCCAAATGCGGTTGGGGGGGGTTCCAAAAATATCTCTCGGAAAAACTGTACAAAAACCTCCTCCAAGACACATCAAAGGACGAAGAAGCCAAAACTTTCGACAGAAGTAAGTAACTCTCTGTATCTTCCTTTTTGTGTTTTAAAGCACACACCCCAATAGAATCATGGTCAAGATTGGTTGTGTGAATGCGCGTGGCTTGGGGTCTCCTTGGAAACAAGGGTACCTCCTAAATGCGTAGGACAGTAGACAGGGATAACTAAAGATATCCACAATTCCACACAGTCAGCTACACGGATCACAAATTCGTGACGTGTACGCTAGACTTAGAAAAGGCACATAGACAGTGTCCCGGTTACTGGTAACTGAACGCATCTTTCCCGTCCAGACAGGTTTTCAGAGACAGAATCAACACGTTAGTAAAAAGGGCTTTAACGGGAGCCATCGTCAACAACAAATGGTGGTTCGCCCTCAAGAGAGCAGTAAAAGCGGAATCAATTAGATATAGCAAGGCACTAGCCGTAGATAGAAATAGAGAAAAGGGTGAGTTAGTTAAAAAGTTAGAGGAGGCAATAAGAAGCGGCATCACATCCGACGTTTTAGCGTCGAGGTTGGCCCTTGACCAACACTTCAACGCCAAACACGAAGGGTGTGCTGTCAGGGCTAGGATGCGTGCTCTAAGGATGGAAGGTGTTGGAGCCGCGAGGGAGGCCCGGGTGGCGGAGGCGCAGCAGGGCAACAAAGCCACCATTCTGTCTCTGGTAGATGAACAAGGGCGCGAATTGCTCGAGCCCAGCAAGATGTGCGAGGCATTTCAGCGGCACTTTGCCCGACTGTATGGGACGAGTGGCGAGCGTGAACGCAGGGTGGACTGCAGTGCCTACCTGCACAGCCTGCCACGACTCTCGGCAAGAAAGGCAGAGTGCTGCGAAGGTGCCATCACGGCGGCGGATGTGCGGGACGCAATGGCAGAATGCTCGGGAGACAAATCAACGGGTTTTGATGGTCAGCCCTACAAGTTTTACAATTGTATGACACACTTGTTTGGAGACGTCTTGGCAGCGGTATACTGCAAGTGGCTGCAAAACGGGAACATACCCGGTTTTGTGAGTCGAGGAGCCGTAACACTTCTGAAGAAAGATCCAAACAAGGGGGACATAATAGATAACTTTAGGCCAATCACTCAGCTCAATGCAGACCTGACAATTTTGACCAAGGTATTAGCAAAGAGGTTGGCGCTTGTCATCGAGAAACTGGCCGACAAGGCTCAAACGTGCGCCGTGCCGGGCCGGAGCATCCATGACAGCCTCCATATGATGCGCTACATCATAGACAGAGTAGTTAAGGAGCCTGGCATGGGTGGGGCCATGGTCAATTTGGATCAATCGAAAGCCTTCGATAGGGTAGACCATCGATACTTGGAGGCAGGCCTGAGAGCGGCTGGTTTCGGTCCCGTCTTCCGCGGCTGGATAGCTGCTTTGTACAGAGGCATCCGTTCGGTAATTCGCGTAAGTGGACATCTATCGAGACCTTTCGACATTGCGCGTTCGGTCCGTTAGGGATGCCCCCTCTCGTCGCTTCTATACGTATTGACTCTCGAGCCACTACTGCGGAAGCTGGAAACTCTGAGGGGCATCCCTCGAGAATTGGGATGCAGGACGAGCGTATCTGCATACGCGAACGACTTCAGTGCCATAGTGTCAAGCAACGAGCACATCGAGCTGGTCGGCGAGACACTGAAAGACTACGAAACGGTGACAGGAGCGAAAATTAACCGGGAAAAGTCAGTGGTCTTGCGGCTCGGCACCTGGAGAAGCAAGCCCATACCGTTGAGTTGCTCGGGATCTGGTTCGGTCCGGACCTCCAAATGGAGAAGAACTGGAACGAGATAATGAGTAGTGTGGTCACTCTCGCCCGGCAATGGGGTGAGAGGAAACTGTCCCTAAAAGGTCGGGCGGAGGTGACGAACACGTACATCGCGTCCATCATCTACTACCGACTGACCATCGTACCTTGTCCCAACCCATCCATCACCAAACTAGAACGCATTCTCTTCCGCTTCTTGTGGAAAGGATGCGTCCCGATGGTCAGGTGATCCATTTGCTGTCAACACCCGTTAAAAGGAGGGCTGGGCATGCCATGGTTGATGATGCGCAGACACGCGCTGAGACTGCGACATCTCCGGCTCTATGTAGACGACGGTGAACAGGTGAGGAGCCGTTTGTGAGGCACGCTTTCCCGCAGCTTGTCTCCATGACAGAACTGCAGTCGTGGATCAAAAAGAGGCCGAGGAAAAAGCGAATGGCACCGAGAGTGTCGCGTTGCTCTCAAGCAACTCTGCCGTCCCGGGTCGACCTTGAGTGACTTCAACAACAACCAAAGCATTCTATAGGGGATTAGTGGAGGGGTGGTACGACGACGATCTTGGGGCAAACCTGGGCGTCGACGAGGAATACCTGACCCGCCTCTTTGAAACGACTTTCGGGCCGGGACCTATGGACGACTTCCAGAGATCCCTGGCCTGGCAGTGTTACCGAGAAGCGCTACCCGTTCGGGATAAGCTCTATAGGCATGGCTCGAGAAACACGGGGCCGACCTGCCCGAGATGCGGGCAGAGCGTCGAAACCGTTCTGCACGCAATTGTGCAATGTCCAACAATCTCCGACCTGTGGGCTTATGTCGAACAACTGCTGTCACGTGTGGGACATGTCGGTTTATCAGCCGAGTCTATCGTTAATATCGTCACGCCTCCTTCCTTCAAACCAGAGATCCCTGGCCTGGCAGTACTACCGAGAAGCGCTACCCGTTCGGGATAAGCTCTATAAGCATGGCTCGAGAAACACGGGGCCGACCTGCCCGAGATGCGGGCAGAGCGACGAAACCGTTCTGCCCGCAATCCTGCAATGTCCAACAATCTCCGACCTGTGGGCTTATGTCGAACGACTGCTGTCACGTGTGGGACGTGTCGGTTTATCAGCCGCGTCTATCGTTAATATCGTCACGCCTCCTTCCTTCAAACGGGAAGGAAGAGCTATTTTCATCATACTTGTGGCTATGGCGAAAGAATGTATCTGGTGGACGCGCCTGAAAAGATTAGAGACAAACACTTTCCTCTCTGGTCAATCTCTCATCAACTTCTTCAAGTATCACTTGATGAGGAAAGTGAGAGTAGAGAGGCAAGTTTTGTCTAGTAAATGTTTTAAAAAAAAGATGGGTGAATGTAGCAAGGATGGCACGTATGAATGACGAAGCCACCTTGACTATGATCCTATGAAACGTAAAAATTGATACATCTATCTATCTATCTATCTATCTATCTATCTATCTATCAATCTATCTATCTATCTATCTATATATCTATCTATCTATCTATCTATCTATCTATCTATCTATCTATCTATCTATCATATGGTAATGTTTCAACGCGTAGAAAAGCACTCGATCGGCAAGTTATTTTTATATATGTGTGTGTACACGGGTCTAAACCTACACATGTGTATTATAAAGGATTCACATTCTGATAAGGCGAATTTTACACGGTTATGTTCGTTCAGTGCGTCTCCATTTATGGAAAGAAATCAGTAGAATACAATATTTCTTAATTATATTACGTAAAGCGTGATTCATGGAATTTTATACATTCAGAAGGAATGTAGGTCTGTCATGCGGGTATCCATGTGTGTCTTGATAAATCACGGACTAAGTGACAGCTGCATATATATACACACACACACACACACACACACACACACACACACACACATATATATATATACACATATATATATACATGTATACACACACATATGTATACATATATATAATATATATAAATGCATATGTATATACATATTATATATATATGCATATGTATAGATATATGTATGTATGTATATATATACACACCACACACACACACACACACACACACCACACACATATATATATATACACATATATATATACATGTATACACACACATATGTATACATATATATAATATATATAAATGCATATGTATATACATATTTATATATATATGCATATGTATAGATATATGTATGTATGTATATATATACACACACACACCACACACACACACACACACACACACACATATATATACACATATATATATACATGTATACACACACATATGTATACATATATATAATATATATAAATGCATATGTATATACATATTTATATATATATGCATATGTATAGATATATGTATGTATGTATATATATATATACACACACACACACACGCACACATATATATACACATAGTTATATATGCGTATTTACTTCTATTTGTAGGCATGTTTGTGTTTGCGTCTGCGTATGTGTATATTATGCATGTATCTATGCATGACTTTATGTCGTTTTGTTACACAAAAATGTTATTAGATATTCTAGAATTATATAGAATTTTAAGTTTAAATTAACATGATACACTGAGCACAGCCACTCTGAGTTTAGAAACAAACACACAAACACGCGGGCATATATGTATATGCACGAATCCGTAAAGATTACTATATTCATGTTTTCAGCCGCGTATCGCACACTCACAAAACACTTAAACAAGTATAGAATTTTCCTAAACAATAGATCCACTTATTTCGGTTAGAAAAGGATAAATGTTTTTATTTCTCCTTTAATTATTATTTCTCTTTTAGTTTCAGAATTACAACTATTTAGCGGTTTGAGTTTGGCTGCTCTTTCTAGTGAGTCGAATGGCCTATTAGGGCCATTCCTTAATATTCTTGAATGTATATTATATAGTCTGTGTCTAATTTTCTTTCTCACTAGACCGCTGGGGGCGGAAAATTTTTCTTGAATTTTTTGCTACCCTTATATTGATTAATATATATATGTATATATATATATATATATATATATATATTACGGAGATGTACTTGCATAGTAAGTGATCTGAGATCGTGTGCTGAAACGAAAACAATTGCAGCATGGAAGGTGTTTGTAAGCCATTTAAGAAACACACAAAAGCCGTTCGATTCACTTCAACATTTAAGTTTAAGTTGTCAAAATATTTTCGTCGCTTTAAGAATCCGTGCTACATCTCGGATTCTTGTTGCATCCTGATGTTAGGAATTTTACTTTTCCAACAGTCTAATCTGTTGTGTGTATAATAATAATAATAATAATAATAATAATAATAATATAATAATAATAATAATAATAATAATAATAACCAGGAGAAGAAGAAGAAGCACGGTTTTTGTCAGTGAACAGGTCGCGGTCTTAAAGCGACGAAAATATTTTGACAAATTAAACTTAAATGTTGAAGTGAATCGAACGGCTTTTGTGTGTTTCTTAAATGGCTTACAAACACCTTCCATGCTGCAATTGTTTATATATATATATATATATATATATATATATATATATATAGAGAGAGAGAGAGAGAGAGAGAGAGAGAGAGAGGTATGTGTGTGTATGCGCTTGTACGTGTATATGTTTGCATATACTTCTCAAGAACTCACATCTCACACTTTTCTTCAAACTAGTTTCCTTGACAATGTTTCTGTCGTTTATTAGTTTAAACTATTGCAAGGAAACCTCTGCTTTTCATTCATGTTAATGCTTTTGAAATCATTTTATTTTTGAGGTTCTGGATGTGATTCTTCAGTGACTTTTTTCTTCTTTCCTCATCATCACAACCATCATAATCCACATCGTCCTGTTCATCATCATCGCCATTAATAAGATTACCATTAGCAGCATTGACAGCTCATTCTTCTTCTTCTTCTTCTTCTTCTTCTTCTTCTTCTTCTTCTTCTTCTTCTTCTTCTTCTTCTTCTTCTTCTTCTTCTTCTCCTGATTATTATTATTATTATTATTATTATTATTATTATATTATTATTATTATTATTATTATTATTATTATTGTTATTATTATACACACAACAGATCAGACTGTTGGAAAAGTAAAATTCCTAACATCAGGATGCAACAAGTAACCTCAAACACCAAGTCCCCTCTAAAGTATCCTAGCTGTCCGTAATAACACTATTTTCCGGAGCTGTACTAGACTGGTTTTTATGCCCGTTTCCTCTATCCATCTGTTCTGATCTATAATAATAATAATAATAATAATAATAATAATAATAATAATAATAATAGTAATAATAATAATAGTAATAATAATAATAATAATAATAATAAATAATAATGATGATGACGATGATGATGATGATGATAATAATAATAGTAATAATAATAATATCTATAATAATAATAATAATAATAATAATATTATTAATATTATTATTATTATTATTATTATGCAAATGTACCTCTTATTCTCTTACTTTACTCATATTTGACTGCTTTTGTATTCCGGTTCCCTTATTTATTGTGTATGTGCGAATTCGCCGAATTCGACTTTGACATTCATCCATCCGCTGTCGACAAAATAAATGCCGGTTGAGCACTGGAGTCGATGTAAGCGACTTACAAAAATCGCTGGCCTTGAACCAAAATTTGTAACCATTTGTGAACAGGTGCTGTTGCTCTTGTTTATATATTGAACATGCAAATGGTTCGGTGATCCGTGCTGATGTCTGCCAATCAATAATAAATCGCCATAATAACGATCAACAGTGAAAAGTAAAACGATTGATATTTATACTTATTAAGTTCGCTGGCTTCGAACGTACGTACGACAATCGCTTTAGTGTTTTGTCACAGGAGAATAACTTCACTAACACGATGAATATCTGTTCATAACACACTCGTTTCATTGGCACAACGGACTCTATATTATGGTATGACGGATCCCTTATATTGTTTAGATAAATTTATTTTCAAATGTTCTTAGTATTTATAGAACCAATACCTCCTTCACGTAATCCTCATCTTATATTAACCGTTTCTGAGATATTTTCTGACACCTATTTCTCCATTCCTATGAATATCCGCGTATTATCTCTATATACTTTCATGTCATCTTTCAGAGTTTTCTTATCTCTGATACAGAAGTCCCACAATCAAAATGGACCTCACATCTTAACCATCATATCTATAATAATATTCCAAGATTATGTCAAGCGATTTGGCATTCTTTCTGTAAAACGATTAAAAGATTAATCGACCGCTATAGTTACCAGGTGTAGCGGCACCGTAATGATACCATCAATGACTTATTTTCCTTTGTAATATTAGTGGGCTTAGATTTAAATTTGAGATTATTGGTGGCGTGTTGTAAAGCCTTCCAAATACATACTGTTATACATTTATCAATTTCATTAACTGACTGCGGACATGATACAAAGTTAACGTGAAGGAATTAGTCAAATCAACCTCAGTACTTTTTTATGTCTAGCAGTTATCGTATCGGTCTCTTTTTCTCCAACCGTTAAAGACCTTATCAAAAGCAATATTCGATGTTAAGACAACTGCAAAGGTGCACTAACACACACATACACACATAACTTTCTATCTATCTATCTATCTATCTATCTATCTATCTATCTATCTATCTATCTATCTATCTATCTATCTATCTATCTATCTATCTATCTATCTATTTATCTATCTATCTATCTATCTATCTATCTATCTATCTATCTATCTATCTCGCGTTGCTCTCAAGCAACTCTGCCGTCCCGGGTCGACCGTGAGTGACTTCAACACAACCAAAGCATTCTATAGGGGATTAGTGGAGGGGAGGTACGACGACGAGCTCGGGGCGAACCTGGACGTCGACGAGGAGTACCTGACCCGCCTGTTCAGGACGACTTTCGGGCCGGGGCCCATGGACAACTTCCAGAGATCCCTGGCCTGGCAGTGCTACCGAGAAGCGCTACCCGTTCGGGATAAGCTCTACAGACACGGCTCGGGAAACACGGGGCCGACCTGCCCGAGATGCGGTCAGAGCGACAAAACCGTTCTGCACGCACTCGTGCAGTGTCCAACAATTTCCGACCTGTGGGCTTATGTCGAACAACTGCTGTCACGTGTGGGACGAGTCGGTTTATCAGCTGAGTCTATCGTCAATATTGTCACGCCTCTTTCCTTCAAACGGGAAGGAAGAGCTATTTTCATCATCCTTGTGGCTATGGCGAAAGAATGTATCTGGTGGACGCGTCTGAAAGGATTGGAGACAAACACTTTCCTCTCTGGTCAATCTCTCATCAACTTCTTCAAGTACCACTTGAAAAGGAAAGTGAGAGTAGAGAGGCAAGTTTTGTCTAGCGAATGTTTTAAAAAAAGATGGGTGAATGTAGCAAGGATGGCACGTATGAATGACGAAGCCACCTTGAGCATAATCCTATGAACCCAGAAATGAAAAAAAGAGGGTTACCCACTTGCAAACAAATGTGGTAAAATATAACAATATTGACCAAGGTTACCGTGGTCTTTTTCGTAGGCTTTTCTTCCCACGGATAAACCTTACTTGCTTTCCCCTACAACATATATCATAACACTGTGATACACGATCCCTATTGATCGTTTTTTTTTCCTCTTCCCTTTTTCTTTTTTTCGTTCTCTTTCCTTTTGTTCCTTTCCTTTTTTTTTCTTTTTATTCTTTTATTTTATTCAATTTTTTTTTGTTTTGTTCTTTTCTTCCCTTTTACGATCCCTCTTGATCGAAAACCTACGCCACCCCCTTTTTTCTTTTGTTTTTTGTTCCCTTCATCCCCAAGAAAAGCTCTACCTGTAACTTGTCCCATCTGTGTGCAGTCCTGTGTGGCCAATAAAGAAACTTATCTATCTGTCTATCTATCTATCTATCTATATAAATATTATATTATAATTATAATATATATATATATAATTAAATAAGCGTAGAAATTGATATTAATCAATTAAAACCGGTGGCCTAGCATATTTAAAAATAAATCCGAAGATTAAACCGCTGATGACGGGAAAATTCTAAATGAATTAACTTAGAAATTGGGATTGATTCGATAATAACGAATTTTTTTAGAGATTTCT
>NC_043006.1:95125334-95130334 GCF_006345805.1 Octopus sinensis | reverse complement strand
AGCATCTTGGGTATTGATACCTATTACCTCATTTTTAGCCTTTAATTCTGTTTAAATATTAATCTAATTCATCTAATTTATTCCTAAGCTATTCTGGTATTCGTGGATATGTTGAACTCTTTCCATCTTATTAATTTCTCAGTATTTCTAAGTGTTTCTCTCTTTGATCCAATTCCCTTATCACTGCATCTTTAGCTAACATGATATTACTGGTTTTATTGCATATCGCCTCTCAAATGACGTCTTCTTATAATACAAATGTGATGCTAATTTCAAGAGTTAATCCGTAAACCGTAAACCGTGTGCAATGGTGTAATGTTCAGTCGTTTGTCATCTCCACCATAAATTTTCCTGTAGCACATACGTGAAATGTCACACATAAAAGCGCTTGCCTCATGTATGTATCTATCAACATATCTATCTATTTATGAAGGTGTATATATATATATACGCACACACAATTCTCTGTAGTTTCAGGATCTAACACGACAGCCTCTCTCACTTTCTACTTCTTCTCTTTGCTTGTCCTTGAATTCTTCAACATGTTTCCATAATTGAACAACTGCTGCCATCAATCACCTCCTAGCTTTGAGCCAACGCCTCTTCTTATTAGCTAACAGCTATGATATTGTTGACTAGTAACTAATCAAAGTGGAGGTTCGACACTCACGCATGTGTGGGTTGTCAGTTTATTTAAACAGCAGCACTAAACAAACGATAGTGGCTATTTGCTGTCACTATTTCCAAGGCATATACATGAGCCTACTTAATTTGTATTCTAACATAAGAGATTAATTAGGCGGCGAGCAGGCAGTATCGTTAGCACGCCGAGCTAAATACTCAGTGGGATTTCGTCTGTTTTTACGTTCTGAGTTCAAATTCCGCCGAGGTCGACTTTGTCTTTCATCCTTTCGGGGTCGAATAATTGAGTACCAGTTGCGTACTCAGATCGATCTAATCGACTGGTCCCATCCACAAAAATTTCGGGCCGTGTGCCTAGAGTAGAAAAGAATACAAAGTTTACTATGTTGAGGAAGGAAAAGACCAGCGTAAGAAAGCGATAGAAATGTGCTACAAAAGATGAAAAACCTGACTTCGCGCTGTTGTACAACGATTTGAAAAGGAAATGCCGTTCTGTGCAGCGACCTATCCGCCGATATGTGTAAATAAAAGAAAGTAAAGTGATTCGTGAACAGTTTCTGGAGGACTCGTACGGAGATACTAAGAAGCTGTTCACTGAACAGAAGAGTGGCACTTTATTGTGCACAAAAGTAGAATTGGATTCTCATATCAAAGAAACCTACAGCGATTCAAGCCTTAATCAGCCACTGCCATCTAGAAATGGGCTGAAGCATCTCTTAGAACCTGATATCGAATTTCAAATTGGGGGCATCAGAAAGAAAGAGGTGAATGATTTCCTGAGAAAAGCTAGAGCAAGGAGTACCCCAGGAGGTGATGGCATCTCGTATAAAGTTTACACATATTGCAATCGTCTGCGAAAGAAACTCTTTGTACTAATTCGGCAGCTGTGGCGCGAAGAGACTCTAGTAGGGGATAAGCATTCCTGGACGTATTAATAACACACAGCAAGTATGGATTCAGGACGTCCGTATACCGCAAGCCAACCTTCACTGGGCGATACTACAACTTCAATTCCCACCATCCATACAATGTAAAGAAAGTGATTGCGCAGTGCCTAAAACATCGAGCAAAGATTATAAGTAGCGATCGTGATACCCACCAGGAAGAAATAATGAAGCTAAGTAACAATGTATTAAGTAACAATAACCCCAAAAACATACTATCCACTTGAATTATGACAAAAAGTGAGGATGAAACAGCGTCCTTGACCTCCTCACAAGTTCGTCTAATCTGAAGGGGGCACTCTGCATGATTTACTTATCTGTAGATAGAAGTTTCACGTCATCCATGAAGGCTTTCTGGGGTGATTGTTCATAGGTGATTTGTTCCGAAAAATCCACGGCTTTCCAAATCATCTCCATGACTAAGATAAATCACGTGACAGTTACTGTGCAGCCAGCAGCAATGCCAATCTCCAATCGGTGACAATCTATTGTAAAATCTGCAGCTGTAAGCCTCCTTTCGAAACTGTCATAGTACATCCGCATCATTTTGCTTACTTTGTCTGGAATGTAGAAGTGGTCTCTGGATCTCATCAGTAATTCGTGTGGAACTGACCCATATGCATTAGCTAGGTCAAGCTATACCACTTTCAGATTTCTCTTGTTCTGTTTGGCATCCTGGATCGCTTTCCAAACCGAAAAGCAGTGTTCAACGCATCCAGGGATCCCAATGATTCCGGCCTTTTGAACAGATTCATCTACATATCCGTTATTCTGTAACTATGTCACTGTTCTCCTCAACAGAATTCCCATAAAGATCTTGCCTTCTACATTCAATAAGGATATCAGACGAAACTGTTTTATAGTCTCTGCATTGGCCTCCTTCGGTTGGTATATGCCTTCTGCCTTAGACCAATCCTCTACTAGAGTCTCTTCGCGTCACAGCAGTCGGAGTAGGACAAAGAGCTTCTTTCGCAATCGACTGCAATATTAGTAAACTTTATACGAGACGCCATCACCTTCTGTGGTACTCTTTGCTCTAGCTTTTCTCAGGAAATCATTCACCTCTTTCTCCCTGATGTCCCCAATTTCAAATTCGATATCAGGTTCTGAGAGATGCTTTTGCCCATTTATAGGTGCCAGTGGCTGGTTACGGTGGGGATCACTCTATGTTTTCTTTGATATGAGCGTCCAATTCTTTTGTGCACGATAAGGTTCAACTCTTCGGTTCAGTGATCAGCTTCTTAGTAAACCCGTACGGGTACTTCAGAAACTGCCCCCGCGTCCTTTTTCTTTCCTTTCGTCAGTACTCGTCTAGTTTTATACGAATCCACTGGTGTCATTATATTCAAGTCAGGTGGTAGTAGCTTTGAGTCCTTGCATTTGAGTCTCTCAAATATATTCTAAATATTATTATTCTTATAATCATAATTAACTATTGCCAATCTCTATGATACTTTTTACTATTGATATATGCAAACACCTTTTAACACTTTTTCGGTGACTATTTTGCCCTTATATATATTTTTTATTATCTTTTTCCCGTCTTTTCTTCTTTTTATTCGTAACCTATTCTATTTGTATATGTATATATTTAAAAAAAACTATCCCAAATTATATGTCTTTAATTTTAAAGATCATTTTGCGTTCCTTACAAACCTACCTGATATTAATCACTCTTACAGGTGATATATGCTTATACTTACAGTAATTCTAGGTGCAGAGCCTTCACCTCCACAAAATATACATACTCTCATAGATATAGTTTATCGTTTTGGTTAAACATATATACAGATTTATGGTATTTTCACCTTTTTTCTGATTATTATTATTATTATTATTATTATTATTATTATTATATTATTATTATTATTATTATTATCATTATTATTATTATTATCATTATTATTATTATTATTATTATTATTATTATTATTATTTTATTATTATCATCATTATTATTACTATTATTATTATTATTATGTTTAATTATCTATCGTAATTATTATTATCGCTTCAAAAGTTTCTTCTTTCAACTTTATATTAACACCGATTAATATAATTAATATATTATACATTGTATTCTATATTTTACTTATAAAACTGATATAGTTTATACATATACGTATGTCATATATTATACATATTATACACAGGTATATAGATGTAAATATGTGTGTATATATCTCCATATGTACACATGTATATATATATACATGTATATACCCAAAATCTTTTTTCATTTGAATTTTAAATAACTTATATAAAATTATATAAACTATTCGTATTTCTTATCGAAGGGCATTTTAAGAACAATTTCTTTTTAATATACGCCATAATTTATTTTCATTATTTTCATTATATACCACTCACGACTGTCAAATCATATATAAATGTAAATATAGCTATGCTGTCTCATTGGATGCTTATTTATTTACACACCACACATATATATAATATATATATATATATATATATATATATCTATATATATATATATATATATATAATATATATATATATATATATATATAATATACATATATATATATACTATATATATATATATACATATATTATATATGTGTGTGGTGTGTGTATATATATCATCGTGATCACCGTGACCGACCAGGTTATCAGATGTCGTTACACATCGCTGGTCACAATGCGCTTCATATGGTTTTAGCTTCAAATGACGCACCCCGCTGGCTAAGCGAGCAGGCCAATATATATATATATAATTATATATAATATATATATATATATATATATATATTATATATATAATATACATATATATATATGCATATATATATGCAAATATATGTATAATAATATATATATATATATATATATATATATATATATATATATAATATATATATTCATATATTACATATATATGTCTATATAGTATATATTATATTTTACTTCTTATGATAAATGCTTTATATGGATTGTATATCACTTAATTACTTATCTTCATATAGAGAGAATGTTTCTTAAAACTTTTTCACTTACATTTCCAAATATCCGTTAGCCATATCAGTTTTAGTTCATACACAACTACACTTCAACAATACCTAGACGTGTTTTTATCTTTCATCTTTCATAATCTTATTATGAATATCCGAACATGTTATGTGACACTCACTCCATCTAGTCTTCTCTAACAATATAATATTCTTCTGGTGTATTCTTTTTGATGTATTCTTCTTTCGCATTGAGGAGAAAAGTAATATGTAATAAATTTAATTATAATTATAATTGAATTAATTCCTAATCTTTTCCATTTTTTTAGATGTTAATATTACCTTTCGCAACGATCGTATGCGTGGATTAAAATTTTATAAAACCTTTAACACCTCTTCGCCATCTTTAATTCTTTGTTGAGTTCCGATAGAATGCGTGTTCTAT
>NC_043006.1:95118767-95125234 GCF_006345805.1 Octopus sinensis | reverse complement strand
ATATAATGAAACGTCAGTCTTACCAAGTGAAATGCTTAGCAGTATTTCGTCTGTCTTTACGTTCGAGTACAAATTCCGCCGAGGTTGACTTTGCCTTTCATCCTTTCGGTATCGATAAATTAAGTACATGTTACGCACTGGGGTCGACTTAATAAACTTAATTCCTTTGTCTGTCCTTCATTGTCCCCTCTATGTTTAGCCCCTTGTGGGCAATAAATAATAAGAAACGTCAGTACACCAAGCGAAATGCTTAGCAGTATTTCGTCTGTCTTTACATTCTGAGTACAAATTCCGCCGAGGTTGACTTTGCCTTTCATCTTTTGGGGGGTCGATAAATTAAGTACCAGTTACTCACTGAGGTCGTTGTAATCGACTGGCCCCCGTCCTCAAAATTTCGGGCCTTGTGCCTAGAGTAGAAAAGAATATCCGGGAATCTGTTGTTACTACACAAACTGTCATCATAGAATGCTTTTGGTGAAGGATCACTCTCCAGATCTGGATGAAATTGACCGCAAAGACACCATAAACTTTGGCATCGACAGACATGTTTCCCTCTATACCATTTCTACGCTTTCAGCAGCGGCCTATTTTATTCACCCATGTTGTTTTAATTCATGCGCAACATCATGCGCAGTACTAACTTCAATACCCAATCGTTTGCCCCAGAAGATTATCCTTCTGGAACTCCTTTAGTCTAAATATCACTAAGTTGCAAATTTTAAACAAAGGAGCTGTCTGTGGCCATCTCAGCAGACATAGAGCGCCTGCAAAGGTCATAGCAAAAGGGAATGAAGGAGAGAGAGAGAGAGAGAGAGAGAGAGAGGAGAGGACAGACAGACAGACAGACAGACAGACAGAGACGTTAAGAGAAAACAAAAAATACGAAGTAAACCAGAAATAAAAAGAGATATACGCACAAAACCATTGAAATATCCTCTACTTTTTTTTTTAAAATATCCATTACTTTTCCTTTTATCTAATATACATTATTATTACATCGGCATTTATCATATTCAATTTCTAGTGACATGACATTTTGCAACATCTGTCAAAATGTGGTAAAGATTATGAAGAAACAATGACGACAAATATATAACAATATTTTATATAAAATAATTGATGTCATTTTATTTTCATTTCACCACGTTATATATCATTATCTTTATTTGTTGTCTGAGTGGAGTATAGATGTGTCGGTAAAAAACTTCGTGACGCTAACAACAGGGTCCGCGTTTGATCCCATTGTTCAGTAGGATGGATAGACGTCTGCCAGTGTAGTCTTGAATTTACTGAAATATTGTGGGGAGTTTGATAGATGGCAAATTCAGTGAATGGCGTCGCTTCTACACATTTATACACATATTTGAGATTGGCTTCGAGAATATGAACTGTGTGTGGATGTGTGTACGTGTGTGTGTATGTGTGTACGTGTGTGTGCATGTGTGTGTGTAGATGTGCAAACTTTGCCTCATATTTTAGAGGTTTATCAAGACGCCACAGAGTAGTGGTGGTCAACTGTGGTGTGTTTTGGAGCATTTGAATCAGGTTGAGGCGTTCTCTCTGGAAGAGTGGACGCGGCCAATTTCTTCTGGAAAGAAAATAAAAGAGAATGAAGAGAAGCACAGAAAAAGAGAGTGAGGAGTGGATAGAGAAGGGAGATAGGATAAGAGAGAGGGAGATGGAGAAAGGAAGAGAGGGAGGGCAAAGAATTGACTCCAGTTCACAACTGGTACCTTATAAGATGGAGCGTCAAGGCATTCATTTGATGATGCAACAACACTTTACAATCACACACACGCGCTCGCTCATATATATTTGTGTGCCTGTGTTTGTATGGGCATAAATTTCAAGACATATAATGCTTGATGACGTAAGAGAACAGGTATATGGGACTTAAACTCGCGCAGTGTTCTTTCCTCTATACAAGTTGTATAAATAAATAAAAGTCATAATTTGATAACCTACAAGTTTTTCGCGTGTTTATGTTTTCATCCCACACATAAGCATGTGCACACTTATGTTTACATATACGTATGCATATATATGCACAAGTGCCTCTATTTATATATGTATATATATCTCTATCTATCTATCTATCTATCTATCTATCTATCTATCTATCTATCTATCTATCTATATATATATATCTATATATATATATATATTATATATATATATATATAATATATATATATATATATATATATATATATGTATGTATGTATATATGTATATATATACGTAAGAAGGGGTACCCAAATTAACCAGAAACACTCTCTGTGGGACAAGCCCGTGATACTCCAGGCTTCGCCCGCTAGAAGCCACTTGATGCAATCGTCAGGCATCAGTCTGCCGACTGACGTCATCCAGTGAGGTCGTACTGCCACGTAGTACGTCTTTGTTTTGCAGTGTTTCTCCCTTGTTCGTCGTTTTCTTTTATGATACTTGAAACGAAGCAACAACCTGCTTCCGTGAAATTCCGTTTTCTGCCGAATAAAACGGTGGCCGAATCAGTTTTAATACCTCAAACAGCTTACAAGGACGCTGCCATGAGTAAAACACACATTTACGAGTGGTTTTCATGCTTTAGGAATTATCACAAGTCGCTTGAAGATCAACCTCGTTCAGGGTGGCCTCTCAAACCATCTCTCGAACGAATGAAGCATTACGAAAACTCATGAAATGATCTTGGAGGAACGTCGCCGAAATAATGACGAACTTGTTGATATGACTGCTTGCCAAATAATTTTGAACGTGGAATTGCGAATGAAAAGAGTTTCAGCAAAATTTGTGCCTCGTTTGCTCACAGAAGATCAAAAGAAGTCACGGATGAATGCATGTCGAGAACGGAAAGATCATTTGGAAGTTAATCCGGATCAGTTTTCAAAGGTCATCTCTTGATACGAAA
This sequence comes from Octopus sinensis, assembly GCF_006345805.1. NCBI lineage: Eukaryota > Metazoa > Mollusca > Cephalopoda > Octopoda > Octopodidae > Octopus > Octopus sinensis. Next base: position 95,122,326 of record NC_043006.1, on the reverse strand, counting down.
GCTGGTACTACGGCTACGACCCGGAAATGAAGCAGCAATCAAGTCAATGGAAGCATTCAATGTCACCACTCCCTCAAAAAGCGAATCTAGTAAAGCCCGGGATCAAGACGATGCCGATTTTTTTCCTCGAAGCTAAAGGAATTGTCCACACAGAATTTGTTCCTCCTGGTCAAACTGTTAACCAGACACTTTACTTGGTTGTTGTGAAGCATTTGCAAGACGCAGTGAGGTGAAAATGCCCTACCCTGATCTTGCTCCCAGCGCTTTTTTTTTTGGTTCCCACGAGTAATAAAATGTCCTTAAAGAAAAATGTTTTGCAGACGTGCATGAGGTGAAAGATAAAAACGATGGAGGTGTTAAATGACATCACTCCGCAAGAGTTCCAGGACTGCTTCGACCAGCGGAAAACACGCCTGGACCGATGCATTGCTTTAATTGGAGAATATTTTGAAGGCGATAAACTTCAGTTTTCTTTTAGCACCCCCTCGCATATTGGCCTGCTCACCTAGCCAGCGGTGTAGCATTATTCGAAACCTAAAACCATGCAAAGCGCATTGTGTGCAGCAATGTACAAGAACATCCAATAATGTAGTTGATCATGTGATCCCGTAATACATATACACACATACACACACACATACACACACATACACACACACGCACACACACACACACACACACACACACATATATATATATATAATTGTGCTGGTACATATCAAACATTGTGTCTTCTTACGACGTTTTACGTTAAAAACAGTAATTTGTTAAGTAGACTCGACAAAACTAGTACGAAGCCTCAGGATATTATATATATATATATATATATATATATATATATATATATATATATAGGTGTCTCTATGGTCAACTGTAAAAGAAAAAATAAAAAAAAAAACAACTGAGTTTGCAAAATGTCTTCCCTCACCGCCGCGTGTGATCAACTACCTTCCACAATAGCTTGGACCCTATTAGGTCTAGAGAATGCTGTTGACTACACGGACATTGCGCTTCAAGATTGTAAAGTTTTCCCTGTTTTTCAAAGGTCTAGAATGGCCATGTACAACGTTATACTGCTGTTACCTGAAAATATCGTTAAAGTTAAAACGCTCTGCAATAATATAACTCAGCCACTCATAGCATTATTCAATAAATAGCAAGTTCCGCTGCTTCTCTATATTGCTTTCAAATAATGAACATTGTATTGTATGTGAGTGTGTATTTGATAATATGACTGCAATGCACTTAGCTATTCTTTCGACAATTTCGTCGAGCTTGCAGATTGTTTAAAAACCTATAAACATATTCCATTATTGTCACCATTCTTGCACTGTACTTCATAGATATTCAACATTTCACAATGATAGAAGTGCTTCTTAAAGTAATTCTTATAAGATTTTCTACTTTTAAAAATACCGGGAAAGATCGGTGTGGGAGCGTTGGTGGGGAGGTAGCTATCACTGCATGCGGTTTGAAATATTTTGCAACTAACTGTTGAAGACCTATAGAATATATTATCGAAAACGAATATATAAAATATGGCGGAGTTTAAGTATTTTATAGCACTTATTTCATAACAAATGAAGTTCTCGATTCTGACACTTATTGACGGAAACACTACGAATAAAAGTTATAACACAAAAATGTGTGGCGCACACGCATATATATATATATATATATTATATATATGAAGAGAGAGAGAGAGAGAGAGAGAGGGGGGAGTGAATTCATTTTAATTTTTGGAACAGAGGATCTCGAAGCATATGAAGCTACACATTACTACATGTAGATGTGGATTTGGAATCTTTATTTTTTACTTTCATTCCAGTATTGAGACCATTGTAGAGGCGCAATAGCCCAGTGGTTAGGACAGCGGACTCGCGGTCGGAGGATCGCGGTTTTGATTCCCAGACCGGGCGTTGTTTGCGTTTATTGAAGGAAAACGCCTAAAGCTCCACGAGGCTCCGGTAGGTGGTGGGTGGCGACCCCTGTTGTACTCTTTCGCCCCAACTTTCTCTCACTCTCTTTTCCCGTTTCTTGAGTAACGCTGCGATGGACTGGCGTCCCGTCCAGCTGGGGGGAACACATACGCCATAGAAACCGGGAAACCGGGCCCATGAGCCTGGCTAGGCTTGGAAAGGGCGCATAAATAAAAAAATTGAGACCATTACGCTAATATCGTTGCTTTATTTTACAACCCATGGTTATTGTAATTGTTATTTTTGCTCTTATTTTGGAATATTATCTTATTGTTATTTTATTGATACCATTGGTATTGCTGTTATGGTTATTGTTGCTGATGTTGATGTTGTCACCTTCATCATAATTGTTTTGGTTTAAGACATCACTCTGCAAGTTTACTCTAATCCTCTTTATCTTAGATTATTACATTAACGCTAACTTCAGATCTTCAACGTTTGTTAGAATTTATGTGGGCGTATGTGTGTGGTGGCATGTGTATGTGTGTGTGTGCGTGTGGTGATAAATGTGTGTGTAGGTGTCTGTATGGTGTGTATGGTATTAACCGTTTACATGTGTATGTTTATGTGAGTGATCTGCGTGTGTCTGTTAATGTCGTAGTGAGAGATCAGCAGCTATGGTGACAGGTGTATGCGTGAGTGGTCGGGCGAGCTGGCAGAAACGTTAGCACGCCGGGCGAAATGCTTAGCGGTATTTCGTCTGCCGCTACGTTGTGAGTTCAAATTCCGCCGAGGTCGACTTTGCCTTTCATCCTTTCGGGGTCGATAAATTAAGTACCAGTTACGCACTGGGGTCGATGTAATCGACTTAATACCTATGTCTGTCCTTGTTTGTCCCATCTATGTTTAGCCCCTTGTGGGTAATAATGAAATAGAAATAGGTATTTCGTCTGCGTTACGTTGTGAGTTCGAATTCCGCCGAGGTCGACTTTGCCTTTCATCCTTTCGGGGTCGATAAATTAAGTACCAGTTACGCACTGGGATCGATTTAATCGACTTAATACCTATGTCTGTCCTTGTTTGTCCCCTCTGTGTTTAGCCCCTTGTGGGTAATAAAGAAATAGGTCGTGTGTTTTTGCACGTGTGCGTAGATGAGATGGTCAGTAGTGAGTCAGGAAAATTTGAAGGGCGTTTCAAAGGCAGTCTCAAGGGTGTGTGAATGGATGGGAGTGGACCTGTATGTGAGCGTTTGTTCACATACATATGTACGTAGACGGAATAAGAATGTATGTGTGTGTATATATTCTATTATTCTCTTATTCTTTTATTTGTTTCAGTCTGAGGCTATGCCACTCCTTTTAGTCGAGCAAATCGACCCCAGGACTTATTCTTTGTAAGCCTAGTACTTAATCTATACGTCTTATTTTGCCGAACGGCTAGATTACGGGGACGTAAACACACCATTATCGCATGCCAAACGATGTTGGGGGAGGGGGACAGCACAGACACACACACACAGACATATATATATACATATATACGACAGGCTCCTTTCAGTTTCCGCCTACCAAATCCACTCACAAGGCTTTGGTTGGCCCAAGACTATAGCAGAAGACACTAGCCCAAGGTGCCACGCAGTG
>NC_043006.1:95108767-95113767 GCF_006345805.1 Octopus sinensis | reverse complement strand
TGATTTTTTAAAAAACAGAATAAATCAATATCACTTTCCTTTTCCTTTTTTTTGTTTTCAGTTTTTATTGTTATCTTGCTATTTATTATTGTCGATATCGTTGGTTTGTACTATCATTGCTACGTCTTGTGTGCATAACCGAAAATTTGTTTGGTTAGTTGAAAAAAAAGTTAAGTTTGAAAACACTATATTTTTTTTTCTCGAAACCCACAACGCAAACGAATCCAAATTTAAATCTCGTTGACATGTGTTTTTATTCTTTTACGAAACTATTCTATTTCCCATTCATTTATTTTTTTCAAAAAATCTCTTTATTCCCTCATGTAATGGTCAATGAAACGCGTGGACTGCATTTCTATTCCTGTATACATATTAAATTAGTTTTTTAGTATATGAATATTTGTGTGTATGTGTGTTTTCATGTTGCCTTTGTGTGTTTGTGAGCGGTCGTGCTAAATGAGAAAAACTAAAAGCTAATATATGACGAGCTTTTTACACGGACATGACACATATAATAGTCAAGAAAAATTTGAAAATATCTAGATTACAACGAAAAATATGAACACGCTTAATAAGTAAGTATATGTATTAATACATACACACACTCGTACATATGTACAAGTATATAGTTAGCTATATTCTATTAAGAACGTAACAGAATATTCACCCTGTTCTGTCCAGGAGGATTATTATACTTACAACCAGATTTGCGTTTGGCTTTCTGCAGTGTGTGAATAGATAGCTGCGAGGAAGCGGTTGCATAACCATGTACCTGCAAGACTGGAGAAGTGCGTTGTTTAGAAACAATTGTAGTGTTTACAAATAAGTGTTCGACCGCACTTCTTCCTGTTGACTCCAACTTTTCAATTACATATATATATGAGTGTGTGTGTGTATGTGTGTGTATATGTATGTTTGAGTGTGTGTATGAGTGTGTGTATGTGTGTATATGTATGTATATATATATATATATATGCACATATACAAATACACACCTACATACATACATATATATATATATCAATACACAAAGGATTACACAAAAGAGACAGCAAAACATCCAGACTGATGATAAAAAAAAGGGACAAGAAGAAACACGGACGGGTCATTCGAAGTTTTCATTCCTCTATCGAGTTCCAAATTATCTTTGCAATTTCGGCTGGTTATACTATCTCCTCTCTCTCCACGTGATCGGTGTTAGGCCAAGTCTGACCTTTCTTTCTTGGTTCGATTACCATTCGTGCAACATCTATATTCTTCCACATACCTGCCATCTCTTATGTCCCTACCGTAAGGCTTCACTTTCACATACGCCGGCTTAATTTAATTCGTCCTTAGTCGAAAGACACCTGTTGTTATGTCCTGTTATTTGCATTTGTATTTGTGTACCATTTCTCCGTTTTTTTCGCCCTTGTTTTCGTATACATTCGCTGCTTTCTTCCATGGAATCTAACGCTCTTAGCTTAGTTTCTCCTTAGGGCTGGCCAGATTGACGTAATCACGTGTATAACAAGCCTAAATTGCAAAGATAATCTGGAACTCGACTGAGAAAAGGGAACTTCGAATGACCAGTCCGTGTTTTTTTTTTGTATATTTAAATATACACTTATGCATGCATATACACACACACATATGTACGCAAGCATATATATATATATATATATATATATATATATATATATTATATATATATATATATATGTATATATATATATATATATATATATATATACATATATATATATGTATATATGTATATATATATATATATACATATATATATATATATATATATTATATATATATATATATATATGTAAGTACATGTTCTTAACTGCTCACAGAGTATGAGAAAAAAATGCTTAAATTTGTAATTTTTATCTTCGAAACTTTGTGTTTGAATTTTAAATATTTGTGAAGATGCACAACAGGGATCGAAACCGGAAATACGTTATATAAGTCACTTATGTAACACATATAAAAACACTATCCAGTCTCATCAAAGGAAAAAAGTTAAAAGAATCATTAAACATCCTTCCGTACTGTTGTTCCCACTTTACCTTTTTACCTATATTTATTTTTGTTGACTCTCAACCCATGTTCAACTATATATACGTATATATGTGGCTGTGTGGTAAGAGACTTCCTTTCCAACCACATTGTTCCGAGTTCAGTCCCACTTCTTGGCAATTTGGGCAAGTGATTTCTACTATAGCTTCGGGCCGACCAAAGCCTTGTGAGTGTATTTGGTAGACGGAAACTGAAAGAAGGCAGTCCTATATATGTATATGTATGTATATGCCTGTGTGTCTGTGTTTGTCCCCACACCATCGATTGACAACCGATGTTGGTGTGTTATGTACCCTCAACTGAGCGGTTCGGCAAATCAGTCCGATAGAATAAGTACTAGGCTTTCAAAGAATAAGTCCTGGGGTCGATTTGTTCGACTAAAACCCCTTAAGATGGTGCTTCAGCTTGGCCACAGCCAAATGACTGAAACGGTTAAAAGAATAAAAGAATGTGTGTGTGTGTATGTGTGTGTGTGTGTGTGTGTGTGTGTGTGTGTGTGTGGAAAGTAACATTTTAAATGTAGCCGTTATCCTGTTCATTACTTCAGCATTTTCTCTGTATGGCAACCATATTATAAGGGCAGAGACTGTTTTGGGTTGTTTAGACGTGCATTTTCCTCACTAATTACCGATGCAAAAGTGTTGAAATATTTTCCAATTGCAATCTTTGTTTCTAAACTCTATAAGTTTGTAATATATCACTATGCCTCTTCAGGACACAATGATCGCATCTTGTGAACCATTAAGTTAGGAGAACGTATATCCTGTGACGAACTAATTGGTTTTATATTTATTACGATTAATGATGTAACCACTTGAACGATAAAGAACAGATGTAACAGCTTCACAATTCTAAAAGCAAGGAAGACTTGATGACATACGAAATCTTAAGCGAGTAATACTTCCTAATAATGGTGTCAAGTTTTGGCACAAAGACAGCAATTTCATCGATCCCCGTGTTCAGCTTGTATGTATTTTCTCGACCCCGAAAGGATGAAAGACAAAGTCGACTTCGGCGGAATCTGAACTCAGATTTTTCCCGGCTCCCTAACGCGTCTGCCAGATCGCTGGCTTTTAATAGTTCAGAATAATGGCGACTAGATACATGGTAATGGTAACGGATAAAGCCACCATATCAGGACGGCAGGCGAGTTGCAAACGCTAAAAAACACTGTAAAACGAAAAGATTAAGATCAATGAATTCTCTAAGGGCAACAATAATTAAAATAAAAGACAAAATGAAATGAAGAACAAACATGGGCAACTCAGTAATCATCACAAACGCATCAATAATATATATTCAGAAAAACGCATCAAAATGTGGCAAGAATAATTTTCGCACAATTGTTTCTAAGATGTGTAATCTTGAAGAAGAGCAAAAGCATTCTCATGGCAATCAGCTACAACTAAATGGCTGGGCTGTTTCGAGAGACATTTAAGCCCAACACTACATAACTTCTAGGAATCTCTGGCCTAGTTATGCTAGGGAGAAAACTTGCTGCATCGAGATAGATTCAAACGGCCCAGAAATGTTATCAGTTAGGTCTGTCCACAAAAACCACTGTAAAGAAACTGTTTTAAATGTATTCTTTCAGTGTCTGAACATTGTTGATTGGTGGTTTCTTGAACATCTGTTGTCGAATGTTGGCAAAATCATTAGTGATAATTGCGCCGACGTTTTTCTGTGGCTGCAAATTTTATACATTTCATCGCTTTCTGTTGGCTCTGGTGAACGTCGTTGTGCGGTAGACGTGACAGAAAACAAAAACTGAAGACTATTTACTTTTAGATCAAGGCCTTGTCGACTTCAGTTTTCTCTTGGAGACGAATGAGAGGATAAACAAGAACCAACGGTGCTCCAGCAAATATATTGGAAACTTGGGAAAGGGGAGATTGGGAACCGGTTGAATAGGTTTATATTCAGCATCAACATGTGGGTCGGGGATTGAAGTAAAGTGAGGATACTTAAACATTCGTACTCAGATATTAATTGAAGACATGAAGACATGCAGTCGCTATTCTTTCATATATTTCCATATCTTCTATACCATGTATACTATCGCTTTTTTTAAAAATTTCGACTCAAAGTAAATTCTTCACTATTTATGTTACTTGCCTTTCTAATGTCGCCCATATCCATCATATTTTTGGCAATAATTAATAACGGAGTATTAGTTTCGATATTGCATCATAGACCAGCTATTTTGAATCGTGGAACAGTCGGATAAAACGGTTTGTGAAATTTGTTCCGTCGCTTATTGATCTGAGTTCAAATTTTCCTTCTCCTCCTTTAGAAGTTGATAAACTACAGTACCAGTCAAGTACTAGAACCAATGCTTTCGACTGATTCCTTCATCACAAATTTTCTGACCGAGTGACTATTGAGAATGCTTAGGAGCGCATCATGCATTTTCCCCCACCCCGTCATGTACATGTGAATATATTTGCTGTTATTTTACACATTTAATATTTTGTTTTACTGTTTTATAGTGGATTTTGCCGTGGAAGTGAACTTGCTCGAGTATGGTTCACTGTTATTAGGGACGAAGCTTCCTTCCTATGGTTTAGAATCCATAAAAACATTTGCAACCAGCAAATTAAACACCACCGTCAACGTGATACCTAAAGCTAAGCAGCAGCAACAGCAGTAACAACAACAACAACAACAAAAGCAACAACAACAACAACAACAACAACAACAACAACAACAACAACATTATCAGCATCAATATAACCAGTGGCGATAGCAGAATCAAAACTAACAGCAATTTCAACATCTTCGCCGTCAACATCATCACTAAAAGGGATACAAACAAATTGAAAAAGGCAACAAGTAAAACCAGCTATTATTAGCATAGTCGACAACTCTGCCCTCTCACTCCTGTAAACACAAAAAGCAAAACCGTTGACACCTCTGACGACAACACCGGT
>NC_043006.1:95086267-95103767 GCF_006345805.1 Octopus sinensis | reverse complement strand
AGAAAGGAACACAGAAAGAAACAAGGAGAGAAAAAATGTATGTAGTGGCTACAGATCTATCGTATATATATATATATTATATATATATATATAGAGAGAGAGAGAGAGAGCGATATCTATATTTACGAGGTCTGATCAATAAGCATCCACACTGTTGCTATTGTAACGAAGCTAAAGCACACAGAGTGAAGTCCTTTGACACAGATTGACCTTGATCCCTTTTGTGTATGTGCAGTAAATTTTAACATTGTAGCTAACTTCCACTGTTTATACTAGTGCATGGAAGGAAGGTGTGTAGCGTGTGATCGTCGCTTTGTCCGTGACGGAAAAAGCTGTCATGGCGATACTCGATTAGAGACCTACGCAAAGAGAGACGTTTAAGGGCCGTACACAAGTGTACGAGTGGTTCAGACATTTCCAAGATGGCCAAAAATATTTTCCTATTGACGAACGTTCTGAGAAACCTGCAACCAGCAGAACTGAGAAAAACATTGAAGATGCGTGCAGCTGTGATGAGAAATCGTTGAATCCCCATTTGTGAGTTATCATAGGTTGTACCGATTAATTACGGTTCAGTTCAGCCCATAATCGCTGAAGATTTGGGGACGAGACGCGTCTCTGTCATGTTTGGGCCAAAACTACATTCAGCTGACCAAAAAGACGATCGGGTTTCAGTTGCACAAGATCTCCTTCATTCTGTCGAGAACGATGAAAACTTTCTGAAAACTTTACGTAGGCCAGGAGCAGGTATCGCTTTTGGCAAAATTTGATCTAGATTCTCTGCTCAGCGACGCAACACAGCATCCTTCTAAGCACTCCTGGAAATACCAGAAGTGAGCTAGAACGTTAAATCTTAGTGCGCATGTACAGTAGCGATCAAGATCAATCTGTGCTTAGGTGGCTTTACTTTGTGTGCTTTAGTTCCGTCACTATGGCAACGTATATATATATATATATATATCAACAATCAAGGAACGGCCATGATAGGCCATTCACCCACTAGAAATAACAGCCAAAGCTTCAACCGCAAATAAGGATTAATTCCGTAAACAGGAGAAAATTTAAAAAACATTTAAAAAACATTTTTTTAAAGTTTTTTTAATTTTTTAAAGTTTTTTAAATTTTTTAAATTTTTTAAATTTTCTCCTGTTTACGGAATTAATCTTTATTTGCGGTTGAAGCTTTGGCTGTTATTTCTAGTGGCTGAATGGCCTATCATGGCCGTTCCTTGATTGTTGATGTTGAACTTAAAAATGGTCTATGACTATTTAATTTTTTCCCACTAGGCCGCTGGTGGCAAAAAGAATTCTACAAAATTTTTTTGCCACCCTATATTGATTAATTATATATATATATATAATATATATATATATATATATATATATATACAAGTAAAAGGAATATATCTATATATGGTTACCGAGAGGGAGACACATAAATGTTCAGATAGCGACTTCCATATACACAAAGTGAGTGAGAGAGGGAATACAGACAAATAGCTATATAAATATGTATATCTGTTGAATAGATATACATACAGACCATATTGGAGATTCCAACTATCCTTCTTTTTATTTTTTTCATTATCTAAGCCCGTTGCCATCGCTACCTAGAGTAACAGTCATATTGATGTTAATAATAACACTAACAACATTAACAGGAAATCTAAATATAAACAATATTATATACGATATCCATTTTATATTTTTTTGTATCTTGAGTACTTGCTTTTATTGGTGTTAGATGTAGTGTAATTATTTTAATGCGATGTTATTACAATCATGACTAATAAATTACATCAAGCTAAATATCATCATTTGATTTGTTTTATGGTGCATAACACACAAACACACATATATGGTGTGTGTATGAACACACACATAAAGTAAATAGATGAATTGTAAATAAGTTCATATATCGATAACTAGATAGGTAAGTAGATAGGTAAGTAGACATGTAGATCGATAGATAGATAGATAGATAGATAGATAGATAGATAGATAGATAGATAGATAGATAGATAGATAGATAGATAGATAGATAGATAGATAGATAGATAGATAGATAGATAGATAGATAGATAGATAGATAGATAGTGAAAAGTATATAAATGCCACGAGTAAGTTTATAAGGCAAGGAGGAGATAAATAAACATATTTTTCCGAGGAGGGAGACAAGTAAAACACGTGATTAAAATACCTAGAATTTACTATATAATTTTCAAAATGCAAAGAGCACATTGAAAATAGATACGTCATTGAAATAAATAGACGAGAATATAAAGGTTTCGAGTGATAGCCTTTGGGAAATAGAGAGTAAAGTTTTATCAGAGACATTTTTTTAAGCATTCGTTGCCAAATTTTTGATGTCCGTTAAAAACAGTGCAGGTCAAGTTTAAAATGGATGTCGAAGTGTGGAGTAGATGGATCGAAAATCTCACACAATCTTGGTCATATGACGGCAGTGGGAAGCGAGATAGAAAGAGAACGAGGGGAAGAGGATAGATGGGGAGAGAGATATCGAGAAAGGAAGAGGGGAAGAGGATATGAATGGAAGAGAGGGAAATCAATGAAGAAATACTGAATGGGGAGTGGTGAATTCATGATACCGGTGTTTGCGTGATTGCGCTTCTGTAATGAAATCTAGACACGGTTTATTTTTTCATGATTGTAGAGAATAGATATAATCTGTTGCGTTTCGAGTAGACAAAGTATCTGTATCACTGTGCACAACAGTCATACAGTATGTTACACCCAGAATATAAATGTGTATACACGTCTTTCTCGGATTCTTTTCGTTTCTGAGCATTTCTTTCTTCATTTGTATTTCCTCATGTGTCTTTGATGGCAGAAAAGACCGACTTTTGCGTTGAACAGTATTTCACAGAGGTCACACTTGGTGGTCAGCAAGCGCTTTCACTTGAGTTGGTAGTTCTCTCATCGTGACCATTAATTTTCTACATTTCTTCGATGAAATATTTCAAAATGGTAGGGCGGTGAGCTGGTAGAAGCGTTAGCACGCCGGGCGAAATGCTTAGCGGTATTTCGACTGTCTTTAGGTTCTGAGTTCAAATTCTGCCGAAGTCGACTTTGCTTTTCATCCTTTCGGATCTAATCGACTGTTACCCTCCCCCAAAATTTCGGGCCTTTTGCCTAGAGTAGAAACGGATATATTTCAAAATGCTTGAAACCAGTCTTGGTGATGTGAAGCCTCACTGTTCTGTTATCCGCATGGTGTTCTCAGCATTTATGGTCAATATGAATGTTCTTCATCGTGTTTTTCAGCCGATTATTGTAGTATCGCACGGGATACCCGTGTGACTCCTTTGCAGTACTGAGTTCACAGTAGAGAATATGACGTGGCAGTCCAATACTCTTCATGCGGTGGACATGACCTGCCCATCTAAGGCGACATTTGATGATAATAACCTCAATATTATGACGTGCGTATATTGATATCGTGACATTCCGTCGGTTACGACGACGAGGGTTACAGTTGATCCGGTCAACGGAACGGCCTGTTCGTCAATTTAACGTACAAGTGGCTGAGCGCTACACAAACACGTGTACCCTTAACGTAGTTCTCGGGGAGATTCAGTGTAACAAGGCTGGCCCTTTGAAATACAGCTACAAGAGAAACAGGAAGAAAGAGTAAGAGAAAGTTGTGGTGAAAGAGTACAGTAGGGTTCGCCACCCCATCCCTGCCGGAGTCTCGTGGAGCTTTGGGTGTTTTCGCTCAATAAACACTCACAACGCCTGCTCTGGGAATCGAAACCGCGATCCTACAACTGCGTGTCTGCTGCCCTAACCAATGGGCCATTGTGCCTCCACATATCCATATACATACTGTTACGGGATCCCCCAAAAGTTGCTACGGAATCCCACCTGCCGTCGCCCGAACTCGAACCCGGGATCCCAACAAGCCGAGCGACGACGATTGACCAGGCTCGATCGATCGGCGAAAGTTCGCCACGGAACACAGAGAGGAGAGAGACAACAACAACAACAACAACAGCAGGAAGAGATACAGAGGCAACACAAAGAGGGCAAGGCAATTGGCTTACATTTAACGACAGTTTATAATTGTTACATAAAATACATCAAGATACTTATCAGGTACATAAAAGAGGAAATACATGCAAGAAAACAGCATTTAAAGCAAACAGCAAATCAATACAGGTATACAACAGCATTCGGGTACAATAACGGTTCAGATTGATGCAATATACAGTCCGGAGACAACAGTTCTGTTTCAAATCACATTAAAGGCATATACAGTTCAGAGGACAATTAACACATATACGTTCAATGTTCGTTAAATTCTTTTCAGACTACAACAGAGTCTTTCTTGTCTTTTTCCTTCTTTTTCTTCTTTCTCTTTTTTTTTGTAACACGTATCAATACAATCCTTTTTACATAATTCACATTTCAACACAATTCACAATGTTCGATTCTTTAACGTAATGTCTTTATACTGTCTCATTTCTTTTCACATTAATTCATTAACACATCAACAAGTCCTTTACTCCGCACAACAACTCTTTTACATTTCCTTAATTCACAATGTCTTTATACATTTCTTTAGCCTTTTCTTTATAACATATCAACAACATAAACAAAACACATACCGTAAGTTCTTCGTTTACAAACTCCCACTACAAATAGCCATGCCTTCTCGCCGTAATCTCTCCCAGTCCCTTAATCTTCTCTGCCTGTCTTCCTCTGTCACAGCAGAACAACCCATTACTAACTCGCTGTACAATCCCAACTGTTCACTCTCTCATGACTGTCTGTCTGTCTCTCTCTGCGCTTCCCTCTGGCATGTTCCTACCCCAATCTGTCGCTGGAACTGTCAACTGCATTTTCATCTCTCACAGCAGAAACAACTTGCACTCTCCTCGACTTCCGGCCGACTGTCTTTACAGCTCAAACTTCTTCCCTTTTAAGGGGTGTTTACAACGAACTTTCCCCGACCGGCACAAGGCCAAAGGTCCCCTAAAAGCTCATTACTCTTTCTAAAACAAAGGACTATAACTTTGTATTGTAGACTTTCAGTCTCCAAGCCAAGCAAAGTAGGTCAAGAAGTACCGTGAACTGAACTATTCACAACAATACAAACAAATAACACAAATATATACTCAGACCACACACAAGACACACATACTCACACATGCATTCTCGTGGTTATATTTATGCAAATATATATAATACAATATGTTGTATTATAGGATGGTTTTATAGGATCCTCAGTTGAGAAGCGAGGGAGACGTATGCGCATCATACACGTGCAGTGCATGGTAGAGAAAAGTGCGAAATGATGATAGGTTCGCGCTGTGATTGTAAGTCGAGCCATTGGGTGTATCAGTGTGGTTGCATGCACGTGCAAACGTGATGTAAGTGTTTATAGGTTCAATCTACGTGGAGGTTTGTGTGCACATACTGATGCATATAATCTGTGGGATAGCTGTGTAGAAGTGTGCTGTAATGTGCTGGGGAGCAAAATGGAATGGGGAAAGAATTGTGGAAGGGTGCAATTATGTTATCATGACACCGCTATTCATATCCGTCTGAAAATACACCATAGCCTGAACAATGGGAAATACTATATAGCGAATTGTTTTTTTCTGTCTCGCTCTCCAGATAGTTGTCAGTTCGTCATATCAATTTCATTTTGTCCGATGAAAGAAGTGGATGTAGGGAAAACTTATTTATCACGAATGGATCAACCGAAATAAAATACGTTATTGTTCCATGTTTGAATTTTTCCCCTGTTCCTGTATAGATTCTCTCTCTCTCTCTCTCTCTCTCTCACACACACACACACACACACACACACACACACACACACACACATATATATTATATATATATATATATATATACATATATATATATACATTAGAAAGAGGCAATCTAAACAGATATGTATATTACTGAAAGTACATGACCGTTTTAAATCGAAAATCTGAAATATTAAACAAACTGCAGGCATTCTTCAAATTCTTGATTTCCGACACACATCTTCGCCGACCGTGCATACTCGTTTCTCTCTACCATAAATTGTTTCTGTTATCATCATGATAATTTCGAATGTGTTACGTACTTTCTCACCATATATTCGAACTCTTGATTCCAATTGTCTGTTGCATTTGATCCAGATAAAATATTTAAATATCTTTTATATGTACATAGTATTTACCCAACATTACAGACATTAAAATATAGGTTACGGAAATGACTTTTATTCGATACACATTAAGTTTTTAAATTACAGCATCCGCATCCATTTGTTTAATCTATTCCTTCTTCCGTTATGTTTATATTCCCGTAGACATTTCAAATTACATTTCATCCGTTAATTTTTGCTAGATATTCGTGTCATTCCGTTTTCATTCCATCCAGCAACATAATTTACAACAGCTTCTCACTCCTTATCCTATAAATCCTATCCAATACATGCTTTCTGTTCGCTCCTGCCTGCAATTCCCACCTTCTTGTGTGTATATTTGTGTCTATATATGTGTGTATGTGTTGTATTCATACTAAGGTATCATTTCAACACATCAATGTTTAGCAAACTCGTGTACCAATGACTGGATATGTTCTTCCACACACCTTTTCCTTTTTAACTATTTCCCTCACTTTACCCTTTTATTTTCTTATATAAAATCTGTTTCACTCACTTTTTCCAACAGCAAATTCTTTGAGAAACTAATCATATTTTGATATACCTTTTGGATTTTAATTATTTATTTTCAAAAGTTTACCATCCACTTTCGCCGTCTATGTTTTTTTAAATTCTTAAACGATTCTCTTATTTTTAATTGGCTGCAAATATTGTAAAAAATTCCCGCTATGAATGAATTGTGATTCGTTTCATTCAACTTTATTTCACACCTTATCAGCAATGACAGTTTTACGTCAACACTTCCAAAAAATTCCATGAGTTTGAAAATGTCATAATGACCTGTGAAATTAGCTTAAAATGTACATTTTCCAAATAATAATCAATGCTCCACTTAAAACCATTTAAATCATCTTGGAATATTCACTAGATGCACTTCGGTCTAACAATCAGTTACATAAAATTTGAAATAACAGCCCCCAAAACTTTTCAGCATCGATGAAAGTGATTCATGTGGATCGTCTGTGCATCTGTAACAAAAAGACTTCCTCGAGCGACGCAGGTGCGTATGCACCACATTGTTTTTAGGAACGTTTCGATCTTGGGCCTGCATCGGTCGCCTCATTTTGAGTCAAATACATTTGTGTACTATTGTCCGTCTTTGGTTTGCCTTGTGAACGTATGCTGGTGTCTTTAGTATATTTTTCTGCCACTCTTTTGGAGAGATGAGACTATTTCGCTTAAAGCATAATGATACAATAAAACAAATATTATATATTTAAAAACAACTAAATTCGGTAATATCTTACGAGCTTCAAATTTAATTTTTTGATTGCAAACATAACAACAGCAATAATAATAATAATAATAATAATAATAATAATAATAATAATAATAATAATATAATAGTTAGATGACAGCCAGACATACAAATCCTCGGGAATCAATGAACTAGATACGATACCACACACATAAATGAAAGAGAAGATACGAAAAGAATGCTATAGACGAGTTAGATTAATACTGAAAACAGCTCAATGCGAAAAACAAGATAATAGATATCAACACAGTAGCCGTCCTAGTTATATGTTACAGCTACAATATCATTAACTAGACTCTAAATGAACTAATCAAAATAGAGAGGAAAACAAGCGAAATAATGACAGGATTTAGGATGCACCACTCAAAATCTGTCATAGGATCGCTATATATATTGGGTTGCTGCATAATTATTGCGGCTTTTTTCAACAAATTTTATTGAACAAAAACAATAATAACGTGTAACAAAAACATCTTTAAATGACGGTCTGACCGTCTGCCAAGCAAATGGGAAGCAGTAATTGAAGTAGATGGTGAATATGCTCCGGAATATTCATTTAAAGATGTTTTTGTTACATGTTGTTATTGTTTTTGTTGAATAAAATTTGTTGAAAAAAGCCGCAATAATTATGCACCAACATATCAAGTACAAAGTATCAAAGGCGGTAGAAGCCTTTTACAGCTGGAAACCTATTACAAAATAACGCAATAGGACTAGAGAAATATCTGCTTCAGAAGCAAGGAAATCTGATATAATTAGCCACAAACCACTAACAAAATAAAAACTGTTTTCTGTCTTTAAGGGAGCTGACAAATACAACAAAGAACTCAATGCCTAACAACTATGAAGGAAAAGAAGAAACTAGAAATGCTGTAAAACTGGACCAGCGACGTATCATGATAGGACGATGACAAGAAAAGCTGCTCCATGTCAAATAAACAAGAGAAATAAAGGTTAGGTCTCGAAGCGAAGACTGAAGGATTTTTTATTGCAGGACAAGAGGAAAGCCTTCCACTAGACATCACCAAAAACATGTAATGAAGAGAAATACAAGTGACTGCAGAATATGCGGAGATGGACAAGAAACAATATATTGTATTGTCTCTGGCTGCCCAGTCCTGGCTAAGAAGGAATATATTCACAGACACGACAGAGTTGGGACCTATATACACTGAAGCTATGACAACACTATGGAATAATAACAGGAAAAACATGGTATAGGCTCACACCGGAAAATGTCACAGAAAACGAGAAAGTAGCCATAATCTGGGATATGCCAATAACATAGATAGAGAAATTAAGGCCAATGTGCCGGATATAGCTGTCAGAGATCATGAAGGAAAAAATGCTTTCTAATTGATATATCAATACCAGCAGATGACAACGTGTCTTTAAAAGAAACAGAGAAACTTCCAAAATACAAAGATTTGAAAATAGATGTAAATCGAATGTGGAGCCCAAAAACAGAAACAATTCCAATAATAGTAGGCGCATTAGGTATGATTAAAAAAAATCAGACAAATACATAACAAAAACACCACAAATATATATAACATACAGAAAATTGCACTACTAGGCACCGCACGGATCCTACCTAAAAGAGTACAGGGGAAATAAGAGAGCCACAACAACCACAGCACATACCCAAGGCAAACAGTGCTACGCTCGGCAGTGCAGTGAAAGCACGGGATAAAAATAAGACTATTAAATAATAACGATAATAATAATGATCTCAAATTTGGCGCAAGGCCAACAATTTCAGGGGACGGGTCAGTCGATTACATCAAATCCATTATTTAACTGGTACTTTATTTAAAGATAAAAGGCAAAGTCATCCTCGGCGGAATTTGAACTAAAATCGTGGAGACGGACGAAATTCCGCAAAGCATTTTGCCCAGTGTGCTACCGATTTTACCAGCTCACCGCCTGAACGATAACAACAACAACGACAATAATAATAATAATAATCTTTATTTACAATATTTAAAATTGACGGATATTTGTCCTCATCCGGTTTGTTGTTAACAGAATGTTTCGGCTGATATACCCTCCAGCCTTCATCAGGTGTATTGGGGAAATTCTGAATCTAGGTTCTCATTCCTGAGGTATTTTGCGATGCTGTTGTTATTATTATTATTATTATTGAGTGAGAGAGCAGTTCATGCCATCAAAGTGACACTGGGGTAAAATATACGAAGCCCAATATACCCATCATGACTACCCGTCTGATAAAGGTACACCAGGCACATGCATCACAACCATATGTGCGCGACATGGTGATCTCATATCAAGATAAACAGCACATAACCTTGCAGGTGGGGCCCAGTTAGAATTTTCTTCAGGTTGAGTAGCCCATCCCGCTCAAACGGTCCCTGAATAAGGGTTGTTTAAGGATGTTGAAAGAACCACCCATGTTTCCAGAGGTGAACTATTCAAACCCCAAAGAATCCCTCTCAACACATGGCTATGATGCTCCCCCACTACTTCTGCTCGTGATCAGAGATGCACATATCGTCAGCCACTAAGGGACATGCTCAACTGGTTACGGTCAAACAACTGACAAGCAAATCTGTGGTATTGAGCAGAATATTTGCTGTAGCCCATCTTTTATACCAAGACAAAACAATGTACATGATAACACTTCCAATCAGTTAAGATCAGAGAGCCACTGCCTGGTACTGCATCAGGGCATTTATTATTATTATTATTATTATTATTATATTATTATTATTATTATTATTATTATTATTGTTAGTGTTCAGGTCACTGCTTGGAATCGAACTCGGAATCTTGAAGTTAGTAGCCCGCGCTCTTAACAACGGAATATAGCGTAGTGGTTAAGAGCGCGGGCTACTAACACCAAGATTCCAAGTTCGATTCCAGGCAGTGACCTAAATAATAATAATAATAATAATAATAATAATAATAATAATAATAATAATAATAATAATAATAATAAGAAGAAGAAGAAGAAGAAGAAGAATATTGTAAGAGGTTAGTACATTTTATTATCTTTATCTATAAATGTTACAAAGCAGCGAGCTGGCAGAGTCGTCAGCGCGCCGGGAAAATTACATAGCTGCATTTCGTCTGTCTGCACGTTTTGGGTTCCAATTCCGCCGAGGTCGAATTTGCCTTTCATCCTTTCGGGGTCGATAAATTAAGTACCAGTGAAATTGGTTTTGATGTAATCGACTAGTACCCTCCCCACAAATTCTCAGGCTTTAAAGGATTGTCTATGAATGTTATACAATTCAAAATCGACAAATTAAGGTAAATTTCATTGAAATGCATGCATAAAAAAATGCATGAGCCATGCATGTATTGTGAGTCTTCCATGTGTTAACACGTATCGCCTTGCGACAATGTAAACTTTCATCTAATGAAGATGTCCTTGGCCCGAAGTGTAGCCCGCGGCGGTATACACCTCGCTTGGATATTTACCATTACTGAGGTTCCATCTGCTATGAAACCTACGTAACCCGGATCTTATTTCCTCCATTCTTGAATTCTTATATACTTATTCGCATACCTAGCAACACTAGTCACCTGCTGTGAAATATAAAAAGAACTTTATCGTACCTCGAAACGAAAAACATCCGCTACTTTCCGTTTCAGCAAAGCACTATTGTCCTAGAAAGATGGTTTTTATATTTACTACGGATTGCTTGAAGCTAATTTCCTTCCTCACCTCGATCCCTGGATTTTATATATATATGCATGAATACACAATGTATTTACATATACACAAACATATTCACTTATATATACATATACAAATATCTATCTATCTATCTATCTATCTATCTATCTATCTATCTATCTATCTATCTATATATATATATATATATATATATATATATATATATATATATATAATATATATATATATGTATGTGTGTGTGTGTGTGTGTGTGTGCGCGCATGTTTGTTTCTCTCTCTCTATCTCTTTCTCTCTCTCTCTCTCTCTCTCTTTCTCTCTCTCTCTCTCTCTCTCTCTCTTTCTCTCTCTGCATGTGTGTGCTGCCTGTGGGCCGGGGTGACGGAAATGCTAACAGAATAAAAAGCGTACTTTTATTGTCATCTTTTACTAATTCATTGATTTCTTATATGTTCACGATCAGTTTTTCAGAATACACGAAGCACATGACGTGCAGCCTTAGTTCGGTATTCTTGCATGCGTTAATACATAACAGGAATATATATATATATATATATAACTTAGAATAACTTAGAAAGGTTTTGACCAGTATTGGCCCAACTGGCAATATATATACATATGTATATATATATATATAGATAGATAGATAGATAGATAGATAGATAGATAGATAGATAGATAGATAGATAGATAGATAGATAGATAGATAGATAGATATACATACATATATACATATATGTGTGCGTCCGTGTGTATTATATTTGTGCTGTGGTACTTAATATCAGTTATGTTTTACATGATTTGAAATGAATATATGTTCATATGAAATATTATAAAGTTTGGTATTAAACTCTAAGCTCTTTTTTTTCGATTGCTTAATCTGATCCTATGAAGAGCGACGGAGAATGTGGTTATAACTGCATAGATTGGTAATTGAAAACAATAAGAATTATACATATATTATGTAAATCTTTGAAGATCATAAACGTAATAAATTAATGTAAATAGTTATAGCTGTCTTGTTTAAGCTGACTTTCCCCCCTCTCTCTGTCTATCCACATCTTTACCTCGTTGTGCATATATCCTCTCTCTCTCTCTCTCTCTCTCTCTATTTATCTATCTATCTATCTATCTATCTATCTATCTATCTATCTATCTATCTATCTATCTATCTATCTATCTATCTATCTATCTATCTATCTATCGGACAAATATTGGAAATTCTTAGTCAACATTTTGAAATTAGGAAATATATATAAAGATAGGAAATAATCAGGTGGATTAGGCGCAGAAGTGGCTGTGTGGTAAATAGCTTGTTTACCAACCACATGGTTCCGGGTTCAATCCCACTGCGTGGCACCTTAGGCAAGTGTCGTCTGCTATAGCCACGGGCCGACCAATGCCTTGTGAGTGGATTTGGTAGACGAAAACTGAAAGAAGCCTGTCGTATATATGTATATATATATATATGTATGTGTGTGTGTGTTTGTGTGTCTGTGTTTGTCCCCCTAGCATTGCTTGACAACCGATGCTGGTATGTGTTTACGTCCCCGTCACCTAGCGGTTCGGCAAAAGAGACCGATAGAATAAGTGCTGGGCTTACAAAGAATAAGTCCCGGGGTCGATTTGACTGAAACAAGTGAAAGAGTGAAAGAGTGAAAAAATCAAAGGGTAGTGAAGAACGTGTTCGATGTTTTATTCTTAAAGTGCTTTCTTATGTATGTTGTTTACAGAAGGGTTTGGAATGGCGTACAGGAGATCAAGTGTCAAACATTCTATTGAATTTAAGAGCAGATTTCTTTTCTATTCAGAATATGTTCACCTGTGTATGTATATGCGTATATATTATGTTAAATGTCAAAATAAGTAAAAATTGATTTAAGGATGGTTGAAAGTTCTATTGGTAGAGTTTTTGTTTTCCTCCCTGTATGTGTAGATTGGGTTCCATTGTGTTAACAGAACCATTTTAAAAAATAATTTGGCTAAAGTTTCGCAGTCACCAAAAAGCTGCTTTGGCGGAAGGAATTATCTTTCTGTGACTTTGTGATGTGTGTTCTTTAGCGCATGCGTCAGGTTGAAACTATGAATGAGAAGAAAATGAACGCATACGTACAATAGTTCTTTTATTCATACAGATAGATTTCCCTTTTGAAACAGTTCGATTCACAATCTCAAAGCATAACGGTGATAAGGGTGCGCGTAAAATATAGATCCTTATTTACTGATTAATGGTGGATGGTTTCGTATTTAATTATGGATTATATTTGTTAACGAACTGTTGTTGTTTTTTTATGCATTCTTTGTTGTTGGGTGAAAAGTCGGAGCAGTTCCAGATCTGTTGGCGTTGAATCGACATATCTTTGCGAAATGATACGCCCGTCTTTACTATGTAACTTCCCATAGTCTCTGGATTTCAATGACTAGGTCCTGGCATTTGGCTATGTTTTCTATACATTTCATATTGATTTTTTTCAACATTTGACATTTTCTATTCTCTTTATCTACTAAATCAGGCATTGTATCTTCTATTACTCAGTCAGTCTCAATGTTAAAGTCCCACAGCAACTTATATTTCTTACTTTGTTGTACTTTAAAAGGACCATGTTCATACGATTTATCAGTATGTTTGATTTGATTTGATTTGTATAATCTACATTGGGAATCTACTTGGTTTTTGTCTATCTTGGCTTTTATCCATTTAGTCCTTAATGGTTGATCTTGTGCAGCTACTAAGATACATTCTGTCTCCCTCTTCAGCTTTCCTTTCTGCAGCCAAAAACATGTCTCACTATAACTATTTGCTGCAATTATCTTTGGGAATCTAGCATGCAACTCCTTCTCCGGCCAGTTAGATAATTTCTGTTCTCTTTTCTGGGTTTTAACTTCGTTTGTGTTTTTGGTTTCCCTGTGCCTTGCTGTGACTCTGGTAGCTTTCAATAAACTTTCTTCACTATTACCTACATAGGAGTCTATATTTACTCTAGCTAACTCCACGCAATCTTTTACTGATATTAACCCTCTCCCACCTTCCTTTCTAGGTAGGTATAATCTTGCTACTCCTGCACTTCGCTGGAGTCCTCCATAAATATCGAATTCCTTCTTAGTTCTTCTGTCTCACGTTGTTAATTCAGTCTGTGTCCAATCTACAAAAGATGCTGAATATCTAAGTAATGTAACTGCCCAACTATTTACAGCCTTCACTAGCTTCAGACCAGTAAACTTTGACTTCATTAGTTTCTTGACCCTTCTGATGTACTCCTTTTTCGTTTTCATTTTTGTAGTTAAAATCTAATACACCGAGATACTTATAATTCGCTCTTCCTTTCAATAATTTTAATTTGGGGCCATCTGGTAATTGGATGCCTTCGCTGTTGACTACCTGTCGCCATCTCATAACTAATATTCACACTTATCTATGCCAGATTCTATGCCAATATCTTTGCTGGATACTTTTGCACTCTGTAATAAGGAATCTATCTCTTTTTTCGTTGTTACTAAAACGCTTAAGATCGTCCATGTAGAGCAAATGGTTAATTTTTTCTTTACTCCTTCTGAACTGATGCCCTGATTTGCCTTCCTTATTATTATTATTATCATTATTATTATTATTATTATTATTATTATTATTATTATTATTATTATTATATTATTATTATTATTATCATCATCATTATCATCATCATCATCATCATCATCATCATAATCATCATCACCACCACCACCACCACCACCATCATCATCATCATCATCATCATCATTATTATTATTATTATTGCGTGAGGTGAGAGAGCAGCGCATGCTATCAAAGTGACACTGGGGTACAATGATACGAAGCCGAATATACACATAATGACTATCCGTTTAATAAGGATACAATAGGTACATGCATCGCAACCATATGTGCACGACATGGTGATCTTATATAAAGACTAGCATCGTTGCCGGTTTATAGGGCTAGTGCATGTATATATGTGTATATATGTGTGTACATATATACATCTACACATAAAATACAAAATGCAAAGTTATATCTTGATATCGCTAGTGATAACAATACACAAAATATATAACAGACTGGAATTGTTGGCCCATCTCTTGCAATTTCGATCAATTGTATCTTGTCCTCCCTCTTGTACAGAAGTGTGGCTACAATCCAGCCTACCTCTACGTCTGGAGCGACATTTTAAATTTTTGTCCGGGACGTCCTACGTCCCAGATATAAAGGTGAAAATAAAATATTTCCACTTTGCAAAGTTCGAGTCGAGTACTACCTTGCACGCTCTGATGGCTCGAACCTTGCATCTATTGTGGCGAATTTACCGCCTCTGGTTAGATATCTTTCATGGTCGCACCAAGACACTCTTCGATGGTGCTTTCCTCCAGGTGTTCAATTTTTTTTCTCTACTTTATAGACAATAGGCATTTCTTTAATTTAATTTTTTATTTCGTTTGGTGGTGTTATCCTAGATTCACCGTCTTTGTCGGTGATCAATCCGTATTTCTTCCATTTTAATTTCAATGAGTTCGCGCCCGCCGACGCCTGCAGCGAAATTCAGTTTTGGACTTTCTTCTATCGAAGGCATTCTAACAAAAATGCTTCCGTATAAACGGTGAAAATATTGTCAATT
Source organism: Octopus sinensis (assembly GCF_006345805.1). Classification (NCBI taxonomy): domain Eukaryota; kingdom Metazoa; phylum Mollusca; class Cephalopoda; order Octopoda; family Octopodidae; genus Octopus; species Octopus sinensis. Next base: position 95,088,034 of record NC_043006.1, on the reverse strand, counting down.
TCCCCAAACAGACACACAATTCAATTTTTAAACAATAACCAAAGCTCCTTCTCTCAAAGGGGGAGGGTTACAGTTTACAATAATCTAACAAATGCACCACAATAACGTTTCCCTTACAAGGAACCAACAAACATGATGTCAATAGTTAAACAGTAATAATAATAACAACAAAACTTACGGTGTATCAAAAAGCAGTACTCAGTTGAAGCTATAGTCCTTTATGGATAAGAAATAAACCACCAGCAGTACTCAGTTGAAACGGCTGTTCGAGAAAACAGACATTACATACAGCCAAATTTCATATAGATACTTAATGCTAGCTAATTAGCAGATAATCTAATGTAAAAGCCAAGGTAAATGGCATGTGCACAGCGCCATCTGGACTATTCCATTTCTGCACACTAATTTTATTTTTAATTTATTCCCATTCATGTGAAACCACTTATTCAAGTTTAAGTCATTGATGCAATTTTATACCAATTGCTATTTTTACTTTTGTTATGTGACGATTATATTATACTTTAGTTTGATTTTAATTATTACTACATATAATTCAATTGTTATTATTATTTTTATTGTTAAAGTGAAAGTATCTGACATAAAATAGAGAAATGTTTTAGTTTCACTTTTAACACGTAATACTGAAATAGTGGAGAAGATATGATATTGCTATGGGCTCGCCCTAGGCAAGAATTTGAACATTTTTTTGCCCATGAAAAGTAAGACATGTGTAAAATTTGAATGAAATTGGTTGTGTAGTTCTCAAGTTTTAGGGAAACACACAGATAGACAGACAGACAGACACACATTGTCAGTTTTATATATATAGAGATAAACAGTAGATGATCTTACGGGTGTGGCTCCGTTAGATTTTCTTAGGGTCAAGCACCCCATCCTGCTCAGAAGGTCTCTGAATAAGGTTTGTTTAACTATGATCAACGAAACACCCATGTTTCCAGAAATATATTATTCAAACTCCAAAGAATTGCTCTTGACACATGGCTATGATGCCTCTGCACTACTTTTGCCCGTGACTAGAGATGCACATACCATCATCCAGCAAGGAACAGGCTCTACTGGTTAAGGTCAAACAACTGACAAGCAAATTTGTGATATTGAGCAGAATATTTGCTGTAGCCCATTTTTATAACAAGACAAAGCAATGTACATGATAACCCTTCGAATTAATTATTATTATTATTTATTATTATTATTATTATTATTATTATTATTATTATTATATTATTATTATTATTATATTATTATTATTATATTATTATTATATTATTATTATTATTATTATTATTATTATTATTATTATTGAGTGAGAGAGCAGTTCATGCCATCAAAGTGACACTGGGGTAAAATATACGAAGCCCAATATACCCATCATGACTTCCCGTCTGATAGGGGTACACCAGGCACATGCATCACAACCATATGTGCACGACATGGTGATCTAATATCAAGATAAACAGCACATGACTTTGCAGGTGGGGCCCAGTTAAAATTTTCTTTAGGTTGAGTAGCCCATCCCGCTCAAAGGTCCCTGAATAAGGATTGTTTAAGGATGTTGAAAGAACCACCCATGTTTCCAGAGGTGAATTATTCAAACCCCAAAGAATCCCTCTCAACACATGGCTATGATGCTCCCCCACTACTTCTGCTCGTGATCAGAGATGCACAAATCGTCAGCAACTAAGGGACATGCTCAACTGGTTAAGGTCAAACAACTGACAAGCAAATCTGTGATATTGAGCAGAATAT
>NC_043006.1:95048767-95081267 GCF_006345805.1 Octopus sinensis | reverse complement strand
TATGTACACTATGTTCTCTTATATATGTATATATATATATATATATATCTATATATATATATATATATATATATTATATATATATATATATAATGATAATATTAGGGAGTAAATCCAAACTTACAGGGAAAGATTAGATTTAGGATTAAATCTAATTTCACAGCATAAATATAAATTAAATTAGAGATAAAACCACCATTAGGCAAATCAAACAGTGAAAAACAGACTAAAACATAAAAATAAAAATGATTAATAAAATATACAAAATATGTTAAAAATATAAAATTTAAAAATTAAATTATTTAAATTTAGAATTATTAATTTATATTTATAAATTTTTATACTTCTTAAAATATTTTTTAAATTTAAATTAATAAACTTTTTAATTTTTTAAACTTTTAAATGTTTTAAATTTTTTTAATTTTAAATTTATTTTAAATATATATAACTATCAAAAAGTATTTAAAAGTTTAATATAAGATAATAAGTATTATCTTATATTATCTTATATTATTATCTTATATTAAACTTTTTAATACTTTTTGATAGTTATATATATATATATTTTTAAAGTTTAAAAATTAAAAAATTTTTTAAATTAAAAAAATTTTTAATTTAAAAGTTTATTAATTTAAATTTAAAAAATATTTTAAGAAGAATAAAAATGTATAAACACAAATTATTTATTTGAAATTTAAATAATTTAATTTTTAAATTTTATATTTTTTATATATTTTTATATTTTATTAATTATTTTTATTTTTATGTTTTGGTTTATGTTTTTCACTGTTTGATTTGCCTAATGGTGGTTTTATCTGTAATTTGATTTATATCTATATATATATATGTATATACACACACATATGAGTAAATATTCAGTAGTGAATATTTATATTATTGATATTATTATTGATATTACTATTGATATTACTATCTTCGGTAATATAAATAGTTGATAAATGCAACAACAATAATATAGATGGTTGCAGGCCTAAAATACCTTGAGATAGCAAGAGAATAAAAGTCTATATCAACCATAAAGGCGTAGAAGACGCCTGCCTGCTAGAAAGGTGTGTTAAAACCCTCACTTAAACTACCAATAACACTGAAAAGCACTACAAAATCAGTGTTTTTCGTGGTTTCAGTGAAGGTTTTATCTCATCTAGCAGTTAGGAGCTTCGTTTACCCTTATGATTGATATATATTTTAATTCTCTAGCTATCTAAAGCTAGTTTAGGCCTACAACCATCTATATTATTGTTGTTGCATTTATCAACCATTTATATTACCGCAGATATTATAACAACAATAATACCTATACAAATATTTACTTCTGAATATTTACTCATATATATATATATTTATTTATTTATTTATTTCCGTGAGAGTTAGAGCACACTCAACATCCAAACTATATCTAGGCATTATTACAGAACACTGAAGAGATGGAGGTAGCACGGATGATATCGCGGCCTCTTGGCCGAAACAGTGGTAAGGAACTGATCTTTTAATATTTTACACTTTTATGTATTACTTGTACATATTTTGTGTAGCATCAGTCTTTGCATGTGCATGTATTCTTATAATACTTCCGTATGTTTTATAATAAATAGACGTAATAGAATGTCCACCGACTGATGTATGTCATTTTCTTATCCCCTTCGTTTTCTTTTTTGCCGTGTACATATATATTATATATTATATATATATATATAGTGTGTGTGGGTGTGTTATGTGTATATATATATATATATATATATATATATATATAATTATATATATAGGTATGTATGTATGTATATATATATATATATATATATATATATATATATGTATATATGTATGTGTGTATATATATAGAGAGAGAGATATGTATATATATATATATTATATATATTATATAGTATGTATATATATATTATATATATAATATATATATATATGTATATATGTATGTGGTATATATATATATATATAATATTAGAGATATGTATAGTAATATATAATATAATGTATATATACATACATACATACATACATACATAAAATATTTCGCGAAATATCTTCCGGCTATTATTTTCTGATGTCAAATATCACCGAGATGGCTTTGCGTTTCATTCTTTCGAAGTCGATTAAATAATTCTTAATTGAACACCGGGAACAATGGAATAGATTCGACTTTCATTCATATTCATAATTACTGACCTTCTGCTAAAACCTCGCAAGAAAGAATTATTATCTATATTAAATAAATATTTTCACTTACGTTATATAACAAATGATTTGAATAAATTCTAATGTTTATTTGACTGAAGACATTTTCTTATTTTGAGACATATTTCTGTTTGACGTCATTTCAATCGAAATCTTTCAACAGAGAAAATGAAATGCGGTTAAAAATATTTCTTATTCTAAACCGTATGGTTGCTGTTTGACAACGGGGAAAAGGCTCGGCTGTTTGCGAGTCAGCCTTTAGAAGGCAAGGAAATCCTGTTTCTCCCGTCATATTGTGGAAGAAAATTAATACGAGCCTGGTTATGTGGGCTCCCCCCGGGCACCGAAGCGGATTGGATTGAAGATACCATCCGACGGGGATTGGGGGATGGCGGGCCCAGACTCATAAATGTAAGAGTATTGCCGGCGGTCGATTGGGAAGGGTCAAAAGCGATTTTGACACTGTGGACCCCATCGGGCGCAACAGAACTGGTTTTACCAGATTTCTTGAAAATGGCTGGCTGCAGGTATCCGGTGATACTTGAGGGACGTCTCCCAAAGTGTCACTCGTGCCTGCAGCCAGGCCACATTAAAAGGAACTGCCCCCAGGACCATGGTAAGGTCCTGGAACAGTCACTAGATGCCACCTCCCCTACCCGGTCAAAGGGAGAGGTGGATGTGGTCGAGGAGGCTTCAGCCTCCTCAACTCAAAAAGGATTAAAAAGGAAGAAGGCGGGCAAGAATAGTTGCCCGCCGAAGGAACCTAAGGCTTCGGGAGGCGGGGGAGTGTCTCCGGACAAAGCGGAAGAACTCCACTCTCCCGAAGTCAGGAAGAAAAGAAAAAAAGAAGGAAGAAGAACGGGTTATCTCAGCGGGGAGATAATGTGCCGACTGCATGTCCGGAAGTTGTGCCACCCATGGTGGAAGAAACCACCCCACCCTTAAAGGGCGGGGAGGTGGAAAAAATAGTAGAAAAACATAAAGAAACAGTAGATATGCCCTTCACACGGGATCCCGAATGGCCTCCGCAGATAGCTGTGGAGGTCATAAGGTTTCCTTTGTGGGAAAGGCTTAAAGGATTTGGGGAGGAGTGTCGCATATGGCCGGGTGGCCCTTACATGACTTACATGTCCTACATGAGTGAGGCATGGGAAATGGCGGGATACAGGAACTCAAGCAGCATTGAAGATAATGATGAATATATCGATGGATATATCGAAGAGTAGGAGGTGAAAGACCCTCGTTACAGGGTTTGAAACCTCATCTTATTGAATTATTTTTTAGTGGTTTATAACCTCAATTTTGTGTTTTAAGAAAGAAAAAAAATATGTTAAGTAAGAGGTTTTAGTGCCTCCTCCTTGTAAAAGGTTCGAAACCTTATATTGATTTAAAAAAAAAGAAAATATGTTTTCGAGAAAAATCCATTCGGTGGGTGTCGGGTTTCGTCTCTCATTTATTCATTATAATTCATTTTCATTCATTAATGTATTTGTCCAGCCCGCGAAGCTCTTTGTACTGTCTATATGACAAATTTATGAAATAAACAAGTTATATGTACATAAATATAGATGTGTGTGTGTGTGTGTGTTCAGCAGAAGTAACCGCTGGACTAAGTATCAGACTTACAAAAAGTAAAACAATAAAAATAATAATAACAATAATAAACGTTTAAAATAAGTACTGGTGGTCGATTCTTTCGACTGAAATTCTTCAGGACGGTGCCCCAGTATGGCCGCAGTCTCAAGACTAAAACACGTAGAAGACAAAACGAAGAAATGATAACCTTTTATTATTATCTCATAATCCGCTGAGTCCTTTCATAAATAAGGGCACAATTGTCATTTCTCTTCATGTCTGTAATTCTTTACATGTCCATAAATCCAACATCTGATTTACAGATATCCTTGACTGCATTCAGTATAGCTCTGAGATATCCCACCGATTCTAAGATACATAAGTACTTCCTTCTACAAACATTCACCGACACGCACGTGCACTCACTCACACACACACACACACATACACACACACACACGTGTAGCTCTTTCGATGGATTAATATAGTACAATGCTTTTTCTATCAGAGTTCTAAAAATTATTTGGGTATCTACGTTTTATGTTTGACATTATCCGTAGAGATTTTCCCTGAATGAAATATAAACTCTAGGCTAAGACAAACAAAACCGCTTTCCTGACTGTATACAGAATCCAATTGAATCACATACTTGATATTCAGATTTGCTATACCATTCGGGATAGAGGCAATTAGAAAAGGCAACCCTCTTCCAATAACAGCCTAACGTTTTGATTTTAGCAATCAATTCAACGTCACCAGCCAACATACAACAGTATAGTGTTTGTTGATTTCTAGATCATTAATAGAGATGTCAGTGATAGTGGTAAATGTTCATAAACTGAAATTCTAAAACAACGTTCTATGATTGCAAACATGCGCATTATTACAAATAATTGGCACCGTGTAACACTGTCATTGCTGCCGTCCCTACCACTAGCAACATGGCCGCTATCACTATCAACAACACGAAGTAATATTCAGTACTGCCCTAAACCAAATGCACACTGAGCAGTTTCCCATAGACCCTTCGACTCTAGAGGCTTAAGGTTCATATGTGCTATGTGCATTGGTATCACTAATATAGTTACCAGTGCTTTGCTAGTGCCGGGAATACTTGCTGCTGTCGAAATGAAGCAGGATACAGATTTCCGAGATAAAGACTTTGATAACCAGCTGATCTAGCAAGCGGAGACTCAAATCAGTGAAGAGGGCCGGTGCACATTGATGCCGTCGACAGGTAGGCCACCGAAACGGCGCGCATTCTCTCCTGATGACCCCATACACATGCTGGCTTCCGGTATGCGGAGTTTTTGACTGGTAGCACTTGCATGTGCAAATTGTTTGCAAGACATCTAATGGTCAGATTTGGAATGCTGCTTTGGTCATCATATAATATATATATATATATATATAATATATATATATATATATATATATATGAGTATGTATGTATGTATATGCATGTATGTATGTATATGCATGTATATATATATATATATGTATATATATATATATATATATATATATATATATACATACATACGTATGTATACATATATCCATATATATACATATATACATACATACATACACACACACACACATATATATATATATATATATATATATATACATACATATATATTTGCATGTATAAATAGGCATACGTAGTAGGCTTACAATAATAGCAAACTAATTTTTTCCTAGATTGAAAACAACCGAAATCGATTTTCGCCGCTAATTGACGTCTTATCAGAAGTTTCTACATCACATGACCTAGCACAGAGAAATAAGTGGCCAATCAATTTATATACACATCAAATCTTGTTGCTTCAAAGAACTGGAACTTCTAACTTCTAACTACTATATAAGTTTCAACAATTACACACACACCTGCACATATATATATATACACACACACACCCATATACATATATGTACAAAGTACTGTTGTTTAGTTCACAGGTGATCTAAACAATTAGGTACGCTAGGTAAGTGCTGTAACGGATTATTGTATATCACTTGAGATGTTTGCCATGACTTAATGTTTGACGTCCTGTTTACCAATTATATATATATATATATATAAGCGTGCACGCACACACACACACACACTAACATACACTCACCCATCCATATGTCTCTCTCTATATATTTATATGTATATATATATATATATATTTATATATAAATATATATTCATATATATGCATATACATATATATATATACATACATACATACATACATACATACATACATACATACATACATACATACATACATACATACATACATACATATATATATATATATTTTACATTATTTACATTTGTCGAATATTTGTCCTCATCTTGTTTGTTGTTAAAACATTTTGGCTGATCTACTCTCCAGCTTTCATCGGGTGTCTTAGGGAAATTTCTAACCTGGGTTCTCATTCTTAAGGTATTTTTCGATGTTATCATTATCATTATCATTGAGAGAGCAGTGCATGCCATCAAAGTGACACTGGGGTAATATATACGAAGCCCAGTATACCCATCATGACTACCCGTCTGATAAGGGTACTCCAGGCACATGCATCACAACCATATGTGCACGACATGGTGATCTCATATCAAGATGAACAGTACACGGCCTTGCAGGTAGGGCCCTGTTAGAATTTTCTTCCGTTCGAGTAACCCATCCCGTACAAAAGGTCCCTGAATAAGGTTTGTTTAAAGATGTTGAACGAAACACCCATGTTTCCAGAAGTGAATTATTCAAACCCCAAAGAATCCCTCTCAGCACATGGCTATGATGCTCCTCCACTACTTCTACTCATGATCAGAAATGCACATTATTATTATTAATATTATTATTATTATTATTATTATTATTATTATTATTATTATTATTATGATTATTATTATTATTATTGTTGTTGTTGTTGTTGTTGTTGTTGTTGTTGTTGTTGTTATTATTATTACTATTATTAGTATCATTTACATTATTATTATTATTTACATTATTACTCAGGTCACTGCTTGGAATCGAAATAACGTACATAATTCCTCATCTCTTAACTATATACGGCTGTTATATTGTATATCATAAAGTTGTTTGCTCAGGGTTGATCTGTTGCTAAACAAATGCAATGACGTCAGCGCTAATATAACTGGAATTGGTCAAAAGACATGACGTACAGTGAAGATCTATCTTAGTATGTTGAATATTAATTTGAATTAGATTTTCTGGAATTAGACATGACATTTTGCTGTAAATTATTAAGCACGTTCATCTCACAGCTGAATTGATGCATACTCTTTAATTAGCTGTCCAGGTGGCTCAGGTTGCTTGTGTATGTGTAAAGTTTGAAATCATTATATAGAAAAGTCATATAATTGGTCTACACCTTGTTAAACACTAGTGTATTTGAAACTTCCTCTTCGTTTCTTCTTCTTCGTTATCGTCTTCATCATAATATAATTCTGTTAGTGTACTATTAGAACTATGAAATCGGCAGTTGTGTCATTTTACGCTCTGTGTTCGAATCTCACTAAAGTCGTCTCTGCTTTTCATGTTAACATTTGATAAAATAAAGCATTAGTTAGGCACTGGTTTTAGAAGTACTGATTAACTGCCTCCCTCGAAGACTGGTGGTCTTGCGGTTCAATCATGATGATGTTGATGACGATGATGATGATGATGATGATGATGATGATGATGATGATGATGATGATGATGATAAATAACTTGATAAACTACCATGTAGTGGTTCCTATGGCATCTACTCATAATGTTTTCTCTTCGTATAAAAGACGGGCTGCATCAAATATTCTGGTCAATACCACAGATCTGCTTGTCAGGTTTTTTACCCTAAGCAGTTGAGCATCTCCCTTAGTGGACGACAGTATGTGCATCACTCATCACGTGCGACAGTAGCGGAGAGGCATCAGAGCCATGTGTTGAGAGGAATTATTTGGGGCTTGAAAGATTCACTCCTATAAACATGGGTACTTCATTCATCATCGTTAAACAATCCTGCACGCTACGACAGTCGCAAACATGCACCTGTACCACCTCCAAACTAGCCTGTAACTCCAATACCATAACAGTTGCCCTCTAGAAGGAGCCAGTCTATCAGGGGCTTTAGTATATGCAGTCACCTTTACACCATCCGATGGCATCATCTTGCACTATACAGGCATGACGGCCAATGATTTCAAGGGAAAGTACACACAACATATCCGTCTTTAGTCTCCTTTCCTCTGGAGGCTCCACGACTACCGGAATGTAGCACACAGCATCGAATCGACCATCATTGTCAGGGTCACCCTGCGCCCGAAATTGAATTATGCTTAATGCAAGTATATCCTTAAAGGGTCTCTATTATCATCTAGGATGATACACAGAGGGCATTTTTACCTCATACTGATTCTGTTGAATATGACAGATTTTTATTCAGCCTGTCGGCTAATTGCAAATCCAGTAGATATTGTCTTAATATATGATTGTCATTGAGTACTTGCACCGCAAAGCGCAAAATGGCTCAAACTCGCATCCGACACTCTCACAACCGCTGTTGGAAGGTTTTTGTTTGCTATAGATATAATAGTATTTTAAAAATCAGTAAGTCCTGAAGAAATAATGTATCCAAGCAAATGCCATAGTTACGACTTTTACTCAATATATTTACATGATACATGATACACAGATAACCATTTCAATCTAATACTGGATATTCAGCCGGTGGGACAATTACAGCACCAGCAGTTTTTCATTCACAGTTATCTCACACCAGAATCGGCGGATTATGTCTTAGCATGCGGTTAGTAGTGTATAGAAGCAGAAAAGTGAATCTAGAAATTTCAGAGCCACCACTGGTAGATTTCCGGTCGTTACTGATACATATGTTTCTATAACATTGAATATCCATAAAAAACATTATCTCCGGATTTATACCGCAAATAATTGACCTTTTGATTATGTATTTACATTAGCTATGATATGCAGGTGGCTAATATATTCTTATACATGTTTCATATAACGGATTTATTTGCCTAAGAATTCAGATGCCTGTGAATGCTTTATTCAGATGATACTAAAGGAAGCAGAAATCTCGATTTAACAATTTAACACCGACACTTCTGGATAGTTTTCATCTTATACTGCTGAATGTCTGTGACTTTTAGCACTATGCTTCCCCACGAGATACTGTGTCGAGGAGAATACCACAGTTTTGAGTCTTTCTACACTGTATCCATGTTAAGTATATTTACAGAATACTATTTTGAGATGATACCGCTTCCATCGTTAATATCAAACATACTCACAGCTACACGCACACGCAAATGTATGAACATTTTTATATTCAATATATCACCCTTGGGCCCCCTCCCGCAAACAAGATTATCCTTATTACATTTATTTTGGATATGACATCATCATAATTGTAATTGCTGAAACCATTATTGCTGTCATTATTAAAATAACAACCATTTATTTTCTCATCAGGAACTCCTTCATCGTCATCACCACCACCAACACCAATATTACCACCCACTAAACCCCCACCACCACCATCACCCGCTACTCTACCACCCCACCACCACCATCCCATCATTATCATCATCATCATCGTCATCATCATCATCATCATCCTTTGTTTTGTTTTTATTTTTTGCTCTTAACTGTTTAGATTTGTTTGTTTACAATAACGAGGCCCACACAAAAGCCGAGAGAATTTATCACCGTAATAATGTGTTAGTTAACTTTATTTAACCGGCGCCATATAACGAATATAATTCTTTCTAATTGTACGTCTCCAGATCTGATATTTTTAGAGGGTTTCTTTCCACCACAAAATATTTTTGTCTGTATCCGACCATTGTTGGACTTCCTCATTAATGAATGCAACAAAAAAACAAAAACAACAACATACTCTACAAAAACAAAACAAACACAAAAGACAAAGGGGAATCAAATATACCAATCAATATTAACAATCGAAGCTTGGGACATATTATCACGCAGAACAATACTTCATGCTGCATTCTTATGATTTAGAAAAGAATGTTTGGAAATTATTTTTGTTGTTGCTTTCTTTTTATATTCCTCTGTACGTTTTTTTTTTAATTTCATTCTATGTATTTTCGTATTTGATTGTTGCATTCGATTCGTATTTTGTTGGTGTTGTATTGTTGCAGTCCTTGTTGCTGTTGTTGTTGTTGTTGTTGCTGTTGTTGCACTATATTTATTAAACTTTTTAATAATATTTTCGGCGGCGGCGGCGTCATCATCATCATCATCATCATCATCATCATCGTTATCATCATCATCACAGTCAACCTCAGTAGTTGTAGTATCAGACTTAATATATATAGCTATAGGAGTTATTTTATTATTATTCTAAATATTTTTGTATTTTTGTATTCATTATTTATTTTTTGTTTATTTATTTGGCATGGTAATGATTTCTAACTTAAAGTAAAGATTTAACAATAATAACAACACCAATTGCAACAACAGCAACAACAACTACAGCAAATTAGTTTCTCTAAGCCATTACATACAATACAAACGCCACAGAAAAGGGTTTACAAAACTTATGATCATAAACAGGCTCTCATTCATTCATATACGTTTGAGTGTATAAATACACACAACTATACTTAAAAAAACTCCCTCTTAATTTCTATCTCTCTCTCTCTCTCACATTATTTTTCAACTACATTATGCGTTTATATAATCGGGGCGTAGCAAATACATGATACATCTTAAAACTTCTTAAGAATTGGTACAGCCTTAAAACAAATATATGAAATTTAAGGGCCACCAGCTAATAATAAAGTTAGAAATCTTCCCTTTCGGAGGATCAGGTTTTTGTCAGAATGCAGAGTCCGTCTTGTTCTGATCACTTTCAAAAGCCTGGGTGCTTTAAAATTGCTTTTGCATGTTTTTGGTTCAGTTCACAACACCGTGAATGGTAGCACAAGTATAATTCAATGTTACCTCAGACGCTGACTCCAATAAAGCGTTTTTTTGTAGTTTTTGTTAATTATCGGACGTTTGTTACGTGTTTCAATTCCTCTTTCTCGAGCAAGGCTCACATTCGATTTCTCAGTAGAAAATGTCGCCATTTTCTAGTTCAGACTTCTCCTTATGGATAGCAGTGATATTCTCTCTCTCTGTATGGATAACCACTTCTTAATGTGCTCATAGAAACTTTTCTTTGCCTTTTCTCTAATTCATTCATTATCTTTATCATCATTTTTTATTTTACAATCGTCAACATATTCCTACTATTTTTTCTAGAAGTTCATTTTCTCCTGATTGACCCAAGATGTCTTGCCTGGAATTACTATTGTCTCCAGTCAAACTTTTGTTCTGTTAGTTCATTTCTCGGCTTCCGTCCTCATCGTACGGCATTAGAGCGAGTGAAATCGAGAATAACCGGATTTTGTTTTTCCCTCTAGCTATTATCCAGATTTTCGCCAATTTTATGCAAGCATTAAATATGCGCCTGTTATAAATGTAATTTCCCTCTGTCATATTTCATGTCATTCTCTACATAATTTCTACTTCATCTCAGCAGAAGAACCACATGTGCCATTTACTAAGTAAATAATAGATTTGTGATATTTGCTCACCAACATGATGTGTTGGAGCTACCAGGGCAAGAACTACGAGACCAAGATGTCTCTTCAATGATAGTGTTTTACCTGCATTCTGATATACAAGTGTGATGTGGTTACTACTAATCCAAGTATGAAGAGAAAACACAACAACGCGAGGACGTGGAACTAGTATAGTGTTATTGGACGCTCAGGAAAGGAAAGAAAGAAGGAGGATTTAACGTTTCGAGCGGAGCTCTTCGTCAGAAATATAGAAAAAGGAAAGATCCAAAGACGGAGGAATAAAAATCACCAACGATACACACGCGGTCACATATATATGTATATATGTGTATAACTATATATTACATGTGTGTATGTAACGTATGTATGTATTTACAATTTACAAACACACACGATTGTTTATAATTAAGATTATGCTATATCTTTTACATTTTACTTTTACTGGAAAATGGTAGCATGGCTTTTTTATATAATGGGATCAACATTTAAAGATATTGCGTATGAAAGCATGAATATTATAATGAAGCTCTCGGTTAAAAGATACTCCATCAAGACATAAAATATAAATATATATATTCATATATATATATATATATATATATATATATATATATATATATATATATATATATATATATATTTATCTAATAATGAGTATAATTCCTTCTTCTGTAAATTAAGGGATTTTATTAAGTCATATAATTAAGAGACACTGAAGAAATCCAACAACATCGAAATAATAGCAGTATGCCAATGTTGACGATTTCAAAGTTTTCAGAAACAGGAAGAGAAATTCAATTAAATATCTACACAAAACAACGAAACATGATTTTTCGAGATGTTTCTTCCTCTGTCTATGGAAAAGAAATGTGTATGGAATCATGATAGAGCTTCCATTGATACAAACAATTCGAAGCGATGGCTGGAAAATCCTAATTTGCATGACACAGGTCATGAGTGCATAGGAATGAGTATATCGCTGGCCACATATGTACAAAGGAGTGTGTGTATAAAAACGTGAATAGGAATCGCTGAAGTTAAACTATTACTCCCGACAACAGAGAACATCCAACGAAATAGCGGCAGAAACATCTGCATTAGTCATTTACGTATGACAGAAACGTCGCTGAGATTGTTCTTAGCAATATCTCAATCGGTATGTAAATTTCTCTCTGCCTGTTTCTTTCTTCCACTATCTGCTATACAACAAACGAAATGCGATCAATGTAAAGGAAATATTTTTCTTTTAGTGAAATGCTTTCATTTTTTACATTCGCTAACCCTGTATATTGTAAATAATAGACAAACGGGACCTTATTCGCTCGATATTGGAGAAGCCCAGAACAGATCGAAATAGCAAAAACGGAAAAGGAAAATTTAATTAAATGATTGCATAACGATAATGTATTTTAGTGCTCTCACCTCACTTAAAACGGTCTCTTTCCCTTGTTTCCGTATATGCTTGCATTCTTATATATATTCTTATAAATATGCAGATACACACACACACACACACACAGATACGCACATGCATTCATATTGAATATTGTTTATTTATATCAAGTAATATACAAAAAGAATTTAACTTTATACTGAAGGAATTACACTCTAATTTCTTGCTAAAGTGCATGTTATAGAAGGAGAAACTTCACAGTGACTTTGAAGATTCGACTTATTCGCCTGCATCAGACTAACGAACTATAACGAACTAAATATAGGCTTGTGCGTATATATGTGTGTGTGTTCACATATATTACACACACACACTCACACACACATACATTATGCTGAAGTTTGATAAGGCAAGGTCTGTAGAGCGTCCCGAAAATGTAGAACAATGTAAAGAGACAGAATGAGAAGAAACACCGCATGGCGATAATTCTTCTCGTTCTTTACGTTACGGGTTCAAATCCCACCAAAGTCAATTTTAGCTTTGAAACCTTCGACCTCGAAAGAATTAGGAACCATTGAAGTACCTACGGGATATGTTCAGCAGTACTTTTCCAACAGATTTAAAGGCTACCCTAAGTTATGAATGTTATATCACATACTGGGGAAATGTCAGTAGAGTACAGTACAGGAGTGGCTGTGTGATAAGTAGCTTGCCCACCAACCGCATAGTTCTGGTTTCAGTCCCACTTCGTAGCACCTTGGGCAAGTGTCTTCTACTATAGCCTCGGGCCGACGAAAGACTTGTGAGTGGATTTGGTAGACGGAAACTCAAAGAAGCAAATCGTGTATATATATATATATATATATATATGTGTGTGTGTGTGTGTGTGTGTGTGTGTGTGTGTGTGTGTGTGTGTGTATGTGTGTGTGAATGTATGTATGTTTGTGTGTCTGTCTTTGTCCCCCCACCATTGCTTGACAACCGATGCTGGTGTGTTTACGTCCCTGTAGTTCAGCGGTTCGGCCAAAGACCAAGAGAGCAAGTCCCAGGTTTTACAAAACATAATAATAAGCACTGGGGTCGATCTATTCGACTAAACTTCTCCAATGTGGTGCCCCAGCATGGCCGCAGTCTAATAATTGAAACAGGTGAGTAGAAGATAACGACGATGGCGATGACAATGATGATGTTACTGCCACTTTTATTACTGATGATGATGATGATGATGACTTTAACACTGATGTTCAAGATGATGACAATGTAGACGATGACAACTAACACCACCACTATGACAACGACGGCGATGATGATGATGATGATGATGATGACGGTGACGGCGACGATTGATAACGATAACGATTCAATATGCTGCCGTTATTTTTCCAATTCCTATTTACGGAATCCTTGGCATTTGTCTGCAATATAAAAATAGTTATCGTCCATATTTTCTCTTGTTGATAACGTTCCTATTGTTCTTTAGGTTGTCATTGATTTTCATGCTGCTGTTGTTGTTGTTCTCTTACTTTTTCGTCTTTATTCCTTTTCTTTTTCTTCTTTTTTTTCTTTTTCGTCTTCGAATTCTTCTTCTCTTCGCTCTAAAAACATTCATAGATTTTTTTTTTGTTTGTTTGTACATGTTATGCATTTTGGTCAGAGGCTATAATAAAAGCAATTGTTGTTGACAATTATCAAAAGAACCAACATCATCGAAGTTATTACCGCTGCCACCACCAACACCACCACCACCACCACCACCACCTCCACCATAATCATCATCATTATTATCATCGTCGTCGTCGTAATCATCATCATCATCATCATCATCATCATCATCATCATCATCATCATCATCATCGTCGTCGTCGTCGTCGTCGTCATGATCGTCATCGTCATCGTCATCATCATCATCATCATCAGCGCCAGCAGTACCAATAGCAGTATTTTCGATGTCTTTGTCCGTATCGTAGCCATTATCATCAACTCCAGCGGTGCCATCACCGTAATTACCACGTTAGGAATAATAATAATAATGATAATTATACTACTACTACTACTACTACTACTACTACTACTACTACTACTACTAATAATAATAATAATAATAATAATAATAATAATAATAATAATAACAATAATAATAATAATAATAATAATAATAACAATAATGAAGATAATAATGTTTATCATCATCACTATCTCCCTAATCAATATTGAAAAACAATTGATGAAAACAACTGTAAAAATATTGTAAGCAAAAATAAAAAAATAAAAACTATAAAATAAAATAAAAGCAAATGTATTTTTTTTGTGAATGAAAGAAGCATGAATCGTATTAAAATAGATAATATCAACAAGTACAAATATAGAAACAACAACAATATTAAGAAGAACAACAACAAGAACTATACCAAACCATAATGAATTGTATAATATCGGTGGCAATTAGAAAATCGATAGAAAATCAATAAAAAGAATGGAAAAAAGAAAGAAAGAAACAACGAAAAGAGACACGAAAACGTTATTATCAATAAAAACAATGAAATCGGGGAAAAAAAACTTATGGCGAAACAGAAGCAGACAACACATGCAGCAACAACAACGAGGGGACTAAAGTAATACCGAAAATAAAAAAAGAAAAAGAAATAGTACACAATTACAAGAAGAAAAATATAATACCAACAATGGTTTCAATTTTTGGCACAAGGCCGGCAATTACGGGGGAGAGGTCATTACATTGTCCTCTCTCCCGTAAGTCGATTACATTGACTCCAGTGATCACCTGCCGCTTAATTTATTTATTCTGAAAGGATAAAAAGCAAAGTTGACCTCGGCGGAATTTGAACTCAAAACCTAGCGGCAGACGCGTCCGGTGTGCTAACGATTCTGCCAGCTGGCCGCCTTGTTCCTTCATACAATATAATATAATACGAACAATATCAACAACGATTGCTTTTGTGGGGGAGGAGTGTAGTCGATTGTCGCGACCCCAATAATCAACTGGTACTTGAAAACACGAAAGGAAAAGTCGACCTCAACGAAATTTTTACTCACTATCTAAAGACGGATGACCCACCGCTATGCATTTCATCCGGTGTGCCAACGATTCCAGCATCTCGCCGCCTTAATATAATGATTTCATATTTTGGTACAAGGCCTGGAATTTCGAAGGAGGGACCAAGTTGATGACATTGACCTCATTACTCAACTGGTACTTATTCTATCAACGCTGAAATGATAAAAGGCTGAGTAAACCGCGGCAGAATTTGAACTGTAAATAGTGAGAGTTAAGACAGACAAAATGCAGCTAATCGTTTTGTTGGACGTCTTTACGACTCTGCCAGTTTGCCGCCACCGTAATGATGCTGAGGATTTCAAACATTAGCAAATAGTCATCAATTTAGGCTTATTGGCCGGTCAATACAAGTGGAAAGCGAATGCTGCAGATACTTTTAACTATCAGTGACTGATGAAAGGTAAAGTCAACTACAGCAAGGTTTGAGCTCAAAATATAAAATAGCGTAATTAAATAGTAGAAGGTCTTTTCAGTTATTATCTATCGCGTTTGCTTTCCATTGGCTTTAGTAATAATAACTTACAAATGCACCAAATCTACTCTAAGAATAGATAAATTAATTAAAACCGAGATCATTAAATTAGATCCAAACACTGAAATCAGGGAATTAAAGTAGGATACAAACTAGCCATCCCAATAATTATCTTCAGCACCGACGTAATAAATTTAAAGTGAACTGCAGAGATTAGACAGGAAAGTTTGGAAACTATTGAAAGCGTTGAGGTACGGCAATCATAAAGCCGATATACATAAGATATATCTGTAAAATATATCTATCACCACTGCTGAGAGAAGGCTGTGTTTGATGCAAATGTAGTGTTCTTTTAAATTAAATTCATTGAGTCTGGAAAATAGTTTGAAGCAAACGAACTGAAAATTATTAGTATAATACGGGAAGGTGGATGAAATAACTAAAGTTAAGTTTCTCACTATTATTATATATGATGAAATTACAATTGGGAACTTATTGAAAAGGAAAGAAAAAAAGCATTTTATAAATCAGTAAAAATATATGAACAAATAAAACAGAATACAAAATAGAAATTTCTACTCCATGATATACTAAAGAAAGTGCTAGAAAGGGAATCGTTTCCTGACCAACACGATTGAAAACTGGAAAGGGAGAAAGTTTTAATGTCAACAAGAGTGCAATCTTCTTCAGCGGCTGCAAAAGAGATGTGTTTCACAGCTCTCACAGTTCTCAGCTAGGAATCTCTGAAAAAGGTCTGGCTTACCATATGATAAAGATATATTTTCGACCATATTGACACGAAATCATGTAAAGAGGAAACCAAATGTGAATCAAACGGGAGACAAAAAATATGAGATACACAGGTTTTTTCAGAAGGATTGAAACACTAATAGCAGATAGATCAACTGAGAATCGAAACTGAATTAGAGACATTCCAGTTCTTGTCTACGCTATAGCGTTAACCATTCAATACAGCTAACTCGTAGACAACCTGCAAGAAGTAACAGCTAAATCTCTCTAAAATAATATCCTACAGTAGTCACGATATGGACACATGCGATGTGATCCTAGATACGGTGGATGGGAGAAAAGAAACAAAAATAATAGAATTTGTTAATGACAATCATAATATGCTATAAAGTATATTAAACGCTTTTATAAGTCGATACTATAATCTACTGTGTTAGCAGTGCTATTACAGCACTTGTTAAGGCTGTACTACAGATATTATATATAGATTAATAACCAGCCCTAATTTTCGTTACGATGTTAGTTATCAGCGACGTAAGTTGTGAACAAACACAGAAATCGAAGATGACAATCGGGTAATGGGTGTATATGCTCTTTTTTCAGTAGGTTTTGCTCCTACGATGACAATGTACGGAATGCAATGTGAGCATTGGTGTCATTCTGTCAGAACTAAAAACAGCGTGCACATACAAATGCTGTTTAAATATCCATCGGTACGGGCTCACCTCAGCTGCTAAAAAGAACAATGACATCCTATTAAAATCGCAGATTCGAATATGTTTTGCCTGAGAAATGTTGTCCTACATAAAAGACATTGGTTATAACTAGAAAGTCTTTGTTCATCTTGCTGAGGTAACTTTGAGCTAAACAACAACAGATGAGAAGCAATATGTATAAACATTTAGTTAAATGCAGGCGCAGGCGGGGATGTGTAATAAGAGAACGACCTCCAAAGCATACAACAGAGTTCCTGATTTGGGTTAAAATAAAATGCAGGAGGATCAGTTTATTATAATTTTATTCATCATACACCGTTCTCAGATTCACACACTTATTGCATCAGTCCTTCAGTTCTTTTCAGCCCTGTAAAAGAATTCGGAAGTTTGGGCCTCCAATTACACCTTTCGCAATAACCTTAAAGACAGGAAACTTTCAGCACCGCTTGAATGGTTTCGGCCTCTGTCCAACTGGATAGTATCTTTGGCAGGTATTATCTACTGCTACCCTGGGATGACTACACCTTGTAGGTGGATTTGATTGACAAAATCAGGCTGAAAGACCTCCACCGTATACACACACACACACACCACACACACACACATATGAGTGTTTATGCGTGTGTGTGTTACTTTCTGTTTGCCATCCATCCCATTTTAACAGCCGCTGATTGCTTGTTTACGTCCCAGTAATTTAGCCATCTGGCAAAACGAGAGGTGTATAATAAGTACAAGGGATAGAAACAAGTGTAAAAGAACAACAAAGCTGTATTTAAATACAAACACACACATATATATATAAATATACGTATATATATATATATATAAATATATATATATATATATGTATATGAATAAATAAATGGAGTTTAACGCAGCTATAAATCAAATATTTTTACTTAGTTAAGAATATTTCATTTAGATTATCTAAATTATCTGCTAATGTTGATACTTTCAATGATAACACTGAATTTTATAACTCTGCCTTAATTAAAGCATGTTATACCGAGAAAATTTTCTACATTGATTCAACTCAGTCTAATTTTAAATTCTATAATGTAGATAAGATTCTAGTCGTAAAAGAATTATTGATA
The DNA here is from genome assembly GCF_006345805.1 of Octopus sinensis. Lineage (NCBI taxonomy): Eukaryota > Metazoa > Mollusca > Cephalopoda > Octopoda > Octopodidae > Octopus > Octopus sinensis. The sequence continues at coordinate 95,062,362 of NC_043006.1, read as the reverse complement.
ACAAACATAACTTATGCACCGATACAAAGCGATTAAAGGGAGATAACCCTTATTTAATCCCCTATTATCGTTCTAAAAGCAAATATAACACTTTCAAAATAATTACACTATAAATACTAGTAAAAATATTTGGTTAATAATTCCGTACGAGAGACAAATTAAATCTAACCTCCCACTGCTGTTTCGTCAAGCTATTGTTAAGAATTTTCCAAAAAATTCTAGGTATTACTCTATTATCAATTCACATACGATTAGGATCGGTTTTTCCAACACAAAAAATCTATTACAAATCATCGTTTCACATAATAACAAACTGTTAAATATTAATACATTTACTAATACTAACATTAATTTAGCTAATACTATCCAGCCCTCTAGAGATATTAAGAACAAGGTCATTGTATCTGAAGTCAATTCCAATAGAATTAAGTTTATGTCAAGTAACACTAAGATTAAAAGTTCTATATACCAGTGTATAATCAGTACTCGTAATAAAGTACGATTTTACATTGGAAACACATCGTTAGAGCTATCTAAAGGAATTTCTATCCATTACTCAACATTTAGAGATAGAAATAAGCGTAATAGTACCGGTCTCAGCAAATTAATTTGGGATCTAAAAGACCACAATGAACAATTTCATTTAGAATGGTTGATTCTCTCAATCTCGATACCTTATGACAAAGGCAAGGAGTTCTGTCTTCTCTGTAATTCTGAGCTACTTTTCATTATTTATTCTAAAAATCCCCTAGTAAACACGGTTATAGAGCGAGCATACAGATGTAAACATTGGCAAAAACACACCTTTAGTGCATATAAGTAGTCTCTATCATATCTCTCTATATAAACGGCAGTTTGTCTGTCTGTGTGTCTGTGTGTCTGTGTGTCTGTCAGGTTGTACCCTCACCCTGACCACAGCTTTTAACCGATTCTGATGAAACTTGACACACACATAGCCCAATGTCATAATTCAAAACTAACGCAGCGAAAACTTTGAAAAGTTCCCCCAGTTCTGAAGAAGATCGATAAATTCGACATGGGGTCGAGAATCTAAGCTTTTTATATGCAACTCATTTTCTGTTCTAGTTTTCGCAACTTGCAATCGATTTTCACCAAACTCATGGTGAAGCTTAATGTTACCCTAAGAAACTTAATTCTGACGTTAGTTTTCCATGCAATACCTTACCATCAGAAAAAATCGATAAAATCATGCCATTTTGGGAAATCGCGTTCAAATTCAAGATGACATATTTTCGACAATATCTTTCACAAATTGGCAGGAATTTTTTTTTTAATTCACAGCGAGCATCATGTCTGCTCCAAGGAGCTATATGGCCCTTTTTATTCCAATAGGATACTTTATTACTGGAAAAAATCGGTTAATTCAATCATATGTGGCACACATAGCAAACCGATTTGTGTATTAAACAAAAACCACAGACTGTCTAGGGGAAGCAACTCGACCTTTTTAACTCTCTTTGCACCACTGTCGACACCCCTGCTAGCCTGCGGGACGCTGTCTTCCACGACCTACAAAACAATTTACGCGACCTAAAATGGCTGGCAGGCAGAGCTATTCTCGAACCCAAAAATACAACCGTCAACTTCATCAATATACAGCTACTTGAAGCTATTCCTGGTGATGTCCACGTCTACAAATCTATAGATAGGACAGCAGACCCCGTCGAGCTTGCCGATTATCCTGTTGAATTCCTGAATTCACTTGAACCACCAGTCCTGCCGCCACACATCCTGAAGTTAAAAGTCGGTGCGCCCATTATGCTCATCAGGAATTTGGTTCCACCTAAACAGTGTAACGGCACACGTCTGGTTGTGAAACATTTGGCACCACATTTAATAACGGCCACAATACTTACCGGTTGTGGGAAGGGAGAGGACGTCTTCATTCCACGCATGCACCTTCAACCGTCGGGCGCTGACCTACCAATCCACTTCAGGCGTGCTCAGTTTCCTGTTAAACTCTGCTTCGCAATGTCCATCAATAAATCCCAAGGCCAAACGCTAAAAGTCGCTGGGTTACATTTGGGCGAACAGTGCTTCGCCCACGGTCAACTCTACGTGGGCTGTTCACGCGTTGGGAGGCGCAATGATGTTTTCATGTCTTCGCCCAAAGGGACAGCTAGGAACATCGTATACATAGAAGTATTCGAGTGAAGAGAAGACATTGTAACCTACACATGCGCCTTCGTTCCATAGAGGAAAGGGACTAGATTGGGATTAGTCGTTGCCTACTAGGGGCTCTTACATACCCGGGCAACGCCGGGCTATGCTGCTAGTTATATATAATTTAAACTTTAATTTCCTTTATATTTAACATTCACTATTAATATCCCTACTCTTTCTGTAAGCTACTTCTGACGTTATATCATAGAACGTCTTTTTAAACAATATTAATAGCGTTCAGTTAATCGCTTTACAAATTCATCATTTTTTGATGAGTTTCGTTTTTTAACTTTCGTTTTTAGAAAAAAATAATGTGTATATATATACACATATATTTATATATATATATATTATATATATATATATATATATATATATATATATATATATATATATATATCAATATATATATATATATATATATATATATAATATATATATATATAATATATGTGTGTATATATATACACACACACGCATGCACATACACATCCACACACTCGCACACACAAACACACACACACACATACACACACACACACACACACCACACACACACACATATATATATATATGATATGATATGTCCTGTTTATTGTCGCTTTCGTGGTTGGTTCTACAATTTTTTCCTGTTTCTGTTGTCGCTCTTTTTATTGCTGTTGTTGTTGTTGTTGTTTCTGGTCTCTTATTCCTGGCGTTGCTGTGAATGCTTCTATAGTTTTAACAGATCAATAAACGTACACGCGTTAAACCCAATCCAAAATTAATTCAAACGTTAGCCCCAAATCGAATCGATATTTTTATTGAACTGACCTCCATCGTCAACATGCAACACCAAAAGAAAGTAGTACCACTTTTCCACTACTACCACTACTACTACCAGCACCGCCACCGATCAAAATGCTACACCGAATACCACCAATCAATAATACTACCTTCACTACTACAACCGCTACTACCATCATCACAGTCTGGTAAAGTATCATTTGAATCTGTTGAAAAACTTGTTACTGCCATCACCGACGCGAACTCCGCCACCCTCTGTCCCCCACCACCACCGCCATTACCCTGACCACCACCACCAACACTTCAATAACTGACGTAACTTTTGGTGAGAGTTTGAAAGAATTCTTCCTTTTCCCACAGCTCCTCCTTCTCCATCTTCCTTCTCTTCCTCCTTCCCCTTCTTTTCTTCCTTCTTCCTCCGCACTCACTTCCTCCTTCTTCCTCCCTCCTCTTCATCCCCATCTTCCTTCTCTTCTTCCTACTCTTTCTCATTTATCTCCTCCTTCTCCTCCTCCTCCTCATCATCATCATCCCTCCATCTCCCCCTCCACCTCCTCAACTCTCCCTTTACTCCTCATCTCTCCATCTCCTTATCCATCCCTATAACTTCTCCTCCTCCTCCTATCCCCCTCCTTCTCTTCCCCATCCCTCCCTCTCCACCTCATGTAATTCGTGTTAATCTAATTACAACAGGCGCAGATATTCTGTGGTTGATGGTGCTCAGGTACGCCTTCAGCCTGAAATATCTACAGACTGAACGGTCGGTAAGAAGGTGTGATCACCGACCGCGAGACACGATTACGTAAGACTCTTGTCATTAACAGGACTCCTGACTTGAATCAAATGAGCTGAAAATTTTGATGCCTGACGTCTGGTCCATTGTCAGGGGTTAACAGGTCTCTGTTTGTTAGTGAATGCAGCTTGTGGTACACAAAATTTCAATCAAGAACGATGCCTTTCTCTGAAATATTGTAGGCATTAATTAGCGTCATTTATACAGACAACATTGCAGATATAATCTAAATCGTGGCTGTCACCATTTGACAGCAAGTTATTTGGTGGATAAAACTCAAAGCGCTAAAGAGAGGCGCATTTCTTTTTAGTCTATCTCTATCGATTCCTTCAAGACAAATTAGTGAGGAAAGAATGGTGCTGTCTTCACTAATTTCACTGAATGCTTGGTAAAGTGTATGTGCAGTAAAGGATTCTCTTGAGTGTAGGCCAAAGAAGAACACAACATATTTCTTTTATCATTAACTTGCTTCAATCATTAAACTACAGCCATGCTGGAGCACCGCCTCGAAGAATTTTGGTTGAACGAATCGATCCCAGTATTTCTTTCTTTAAGCATGGTAATTATTTTATCAATCACTTTTACCGGACTGCTAAGTTACAGGAACGTAAAGTCACCAACAGTTGTCAATTAGTGGTGTGAGAGACAAGCACAGAGAAACATTAGACACACACAACGGGCTTCCTCCAGTTTCCTTCTACCAAATCCAAGCACAAAGGATTTGGCTGGCTCGAGGCTTTAGTAGGAAACATTTGCGCAAGTTGCCACGCATCGGGACTGAACTCGGAACCAAGTCGATGGGAAGCAATTGTCTTACCACACAACCTCACCTGCACCTATGGCGTAGTGGTTAAGAGCGCGGGTTACTCACTCCAAGATTCTGAGTTTGATTCCAGGCAGTGACCTGAATAAATATAATAATAATAATAATAATAATAATAATAATAATAATAATAATAATAATAACATCGAAAAATACCATAGGAATGAGAAACCAGGTTCGAAATTTCCCCAAGACACCCGATGAAAGCTGGCGGGTAAGGGTATATCAGCCGAAACGTTGTGTTAACAACAAACAAGATGGGGACAAATATCCGTCAAATGTAAATATTATAAATAATGTAACTAATGTACATAATTCCTCTTCTCTTAGATATTGCACTGTATTTTTACTCTGTTCCTCATTGATACTGTCCCGAATCAGATTGCCTTCAAAATTTATTCCTATAACTTCCCGTCCTATGTTGCTTCCATTACAAACATGTTATTATTTCGTTGGCGGACTACTGGTAGAACCATTAGTTCGCCGGACCAAAGGCTTTGCGGCATTACTTCCGACACTTTATGTTCTGAGTTTAACTGCTGCCAAGGACAACATTGGCTTTCATCTAATCGGGATCGATATAATAAAATACAAATCAGGCAGTGGGTCGATGGCATCGATTATTATCCCCAACCCTACCTTCACTCAAAAATTACTGGCTTTGTGTCATAAATTGAAACAATTGTTCTGGCAGTGTCGTTAGCACGTCAGAGAAATTGATTTATTCTATGGGTTCCGACATTAAGAGCAAAGAAGTCTGACTTTAAAAATCCAACGGAATTCTTCTTAAAGTCGATTAAATCGAATATTTCCCTCGCCTACAGAGAGACAAGATGATAATCACCGTTATAAACCATCCTCCTCCTCCTCCTCCCCCACCTCATCATCATCATCCATCAACAGCAGCAGCAGTAGTAGTAGTTGTTGTAGTGGCCCTTTTGTAGAGAAAGTTTGTTTCACTTTTACGCCCTAGGGTTCGAGTCATAACCGATCAACAAAAATCCTTTGAGATTCTTCCATCAGCCCAATTTCGAGAAGTTTGTTTGGGTTCATTAATGTTCTTAATTGTGTGGTTTTCTATTAAATACATCTGTTCGAATTTCTGTCCCAATCTTTTCCAACCATAAAAGTTCATGTCTTTCCTTATTGTAATATCATTACCCTCTTATATCAATTCTACAATCGATTCCAGTTCCTTTTCCCAGTTCTTGGTATTTCTGTATTTTTCACAAATATTTTCACCAGTCGAGTGTCATTCAACAGTGGCATCATGCTATATCGATTATTGAGATTTCTTTCATTTGTGTTTACGATTACGATGTGAAGTTTTCATGCCTTGATCAGGTGATAAGGGTGACCTATACATCCGCATCTTCAACCTCTCAGCTCGATTGTTGGTTATACCACCTTTCAGTTCCCTCCAAATTATATCTTTTACATATGGTTCCAATGAACAATGCGTTCAATATTGATGTGTGCCTTCTCTTGTATTCTCTTTGCTCATATTAACTGTATTTTTCTCGTTATGTAGCGAAGACTTACGCCATTTTCAGAAAGAAATCAAAACAGGACTAATTCGACGCTATCGTTGTCACACTTCTTATAATTTCTTCTATGAACTTCATCTCTTTGCAGCACAGATCAAAGCTTCACTTCCCAAATTTTAATATGTTCCTTGCTTCTTCACCCAGGTCTCTAGTTTATATTCACGATAACAATGTACAGTTTTCATGCCTCGAAAAGGTGATAATAATTAACTGTTGACATTTTACGTTTTCATGTCAGCACATCAATTTTACTTCCATTCTGATCCTCTTGTTGCCATCTTTATCTAAGTATTCCATTATCCGAACGATAATGGAGACATTTACACCATTCGAGAGTGTTGCCCTCAATTTTCATACATTTCTCGCCGCTCTCAAAACTCTTTAACCATTTTATCCGGAGCAGGTAAACCTGATAATTCTCAGTTTTCAAGAAGTCTTTGGCATTGTCATTAATACCTTCTTTCGAACCTATGGAGATCTACCCTATTCCATTTGCGTATCTCTCCTCCTTCATTCAATCCAAGAAGCTTCCATAAGTTCACTGATATTATCTTATTTTGCAATGATTATAATTTTTTTTTATTGTTTCAGTCATGTCACTGCAGCCATGCTGGAACACCGTCTTGAAAGGTTTAATCGAAGAAATCAATCCCAGGACTTATTCCTTGGCAGCTTAGGACTAATTCTATCGGTCTCTTTTGCCGAACCACTAGTTTAAAGGGGACGTAAAGACACCAGCAACGGTTGTCAAGCGATGGTGGGGGTGACAAACACAAACACAAAGGCAGGCACACACACGCACGCTGCGTCTATCTCATATCTGAATATACAGGCGTGGCTGTGGCGGGGTTCAATCCCACTGCTGGGCACCATAGGAAAGTATCTTCTACTATAGGCTCGGACTGACCAAATCTTGTGAGTGGATTTGGTAGATGGAAACTGAAAGAAGCTCGTCATATATATATACATATATATGTATATATATATTTTTTTAATTGCCCACAGGGGGCTAAACACAGAGGGACAAACAAAGGGATTAAGTCGATTACATCGACCCCAGTGCGTAACTGGTACTTATTCAATCGACTCCGAAAGGATGAAGAGCAAAGTCGACCTCGGTGGAATTTGAAGTCAGAACGTAATGGCAGACGAAATACCGCTGAGCATTTGGCCCAGCGTGCTAACGATTCTGCCAGCTCGCTGCCTTGTATATGTGTGGGTGTATATAGAAACATATATACACGCACACAATCAAGTGTGTGAGTGTGTGTGAGTGTGTGTGTGTGTGTGTGTGTGTGTGTGTGTGTGTGTGTGTGTGTGTGTGTGTGTGTATGTGTGTGTATGTTTTTCGTGTCTGCTTCTGTCCCCTACCAGTGCTGGCATGTTTAGGTCTCACTGAATTAGTGTTCGGTAAAAGAGTCCGTTAGGAGAGAGGCCAGCCTTTGAAATGTCAATACATGGGTCGATAGATTCGACGAAAATTCTTTAAGATAATACTCCAGACTGACCGCAGCTGCACCAGCATGTCCACAATCAAATGACTGAAACAAGTAACAGAGTAAAAGAGCATTTATATATATATAATATATATATATATATATATATATATATTATATATATATATATATACAGTATCTATATACATTTACATATTATGTAAATACCAATACATATACATGTATTTGTGTGTATCTATGTATATATCGATATCTATTTATATATATATGTATGTATGTATGTATATATATTATATATATATTATATATATATAATATATATATATATATATATATATATTATATATATATATATATACATATATGCTTGTGTGTGCATATTTGTGCTTTTATATGAAAGCTTTTATGCGAAACATTAAATAACATTATTTGCCAATTTTCGTTGAGAATACCAGGGGTGTATTTTCTGTGTTTGGAATTAAAAACTTTGAAACCATAAACGACTTCCTGGCTATTTTGGGACGTATATTTCTCCATTAACCTGTGATTCTCATCTCGGAAATTTACTAAAATGTTTATAATTCTTCCGTTTCAGTTATTTCTCTAAAACGGTTTTCCTAGAGGAAAAATAAAATATTTACTTGTAACTAAAATGGATATTTGGTAATTTTATCAATTCTAACGTAATTTGTGATTCTGGTTAGCCTTCAGTCAATTCAAGAGTAACCCCAGACGTAGAGTGCACGTGCGCATATTTAGTTTACAAATACACATCTACCAGTAATATTTACCAGCGTCAAGTACCGAAAAATTGTATATGTATATTTACACAATTATTGAAAATTTGTATACCTATATATGTATGTATGTATGTATGTATGTACCTATCTATCTATATATTTGTATGAATATATATACATTGGTAGAAGGAAACAGAAAGAAGCCCGTCGTATATATGTATATATATAAATATAAACATATATATATATATATATATATATATATATATATATATATATATGCATGTGTGTGTGTGTGTGTGTTTGTGGATCTCTGTTTGCCCCATCAACATCACCTGACAACCGATGCTGGTGTGTTTACGTCCTCGTTATTTAGTGGTTCGGCAAAACAGACGGATAGAATGAGTACTAGGCTTACAAAGAATAAGTCCTCGGGTCGATTTCCTCGAATAAAAAAGGCGGTTCCCCAGTATGGCCACAGTAAAATGACTGAAAGAAGCAAAAGAGTAAAGAGATTAAAGTGTATATACACACACACACATACACACACAAACACACACATATATATATATATATATATAAACGTGCAAAACGCCCCCCGACCAATGGACGGTGCTGAGTTGTCAAACATTTAAACCAAATTTTCTCAAAACAACTTGTCAGACTGTCCCATAGTCCTATCCTTTGAGAAACACTGATTTAACCTAAATTTGAGACAATAGCAGAAGATATAAAGATAGACTTTCTTTCTATTCCAAAGAAAAACGATTTTAGTCACACAAATATGCAACTGAAGAGTTTAAAGTATCAGTAAGTACATCGCAACGGCTGGTGTACTTGCGCGTACAAATGCACGTTTCCGCGGATTTATCGATTGCATTCTCACCTGGAATCGATTTTTGTAATTTTTTTCAAGACTTATACACACCCTGTTACCGTCGGTATCTATATATCAAATTTGAGTGCAATCGGATGGAGGATGCCCGAGATCCTAGAAGACACACACACACAGAACGGATTTTATATAATAGATGTGTGTGTGTGTGTGTGTGTATGTGTGTGTGTTGTGTGTGTGTGTGTGTGTGTGTGTGTGTGTGTGTGTGTGTGTATGACTCTGGTGTTTTAAACTGTCATGAAATGATCTGAAATGTAATATGTAACTTATGTTAAAGATTATATATGTATGGGTGTTTGTGTATGAGTGCGTGTGGAGGCGCAATGGCCCAGTGGTTAGGGCAACGGACTCGCGGTCATAGGATCGCGGTTTCGATTCCCAGAGCGGGTGTTGTGGGTGTTTATTGAGCGAAAACACCTAAAAGTTCCACGAGGCTCCGGCAGGGGATGGTGGTGATCCCTGCTGTACTCTATCACCACAACTTTCTCTCACTCTTACTTCCTGTTTCTGTTGTACCTGTATTTCAAAGTGCCAGCCTTGTCACTTTCTGTGTCACGCTGAATATCCCCGAGAACTACGTTAAGGGTACACGTGTCTGTGGAGTGCTCAGCCACTTACACGTTAATTTCACGAGCAGGCTGTTCCGTTGATTCGGATCAACCGGAACCCTCGTCGTCGTAACCGAGGGAGTGCTTCCATCCATTGTTGTTGTTGTTGCTGTTTTGATTTTGTATGTTTGTGTTGCTGTTGTTGCTGTATTGTCGTAGCGTCCATCTTATCCGTTTTTAAATAACGTTTTTTTCATTCTCAGAGAGTCATTCTTATATAAAGCAAATTTTGGTGGTAACTATAAAACTTGTCTTTCATCAATATCTAGTTGAACTGCACCATGTATTCCAGGCGTGCAATTGTTGTTGTTGGTAGTTGTGGTGGCGGTATTGTTTTTCGGTGCCCTGGAGCCGAAGTCCTCTAGTCGTTCCCAATCCAACATGACGATCCGTCGATATTCTTAGGAACCCGTGTAGAATCACACCATGCTGAGATCGTTGATGTTTCATCCACTTGAATTTCTTGTAAAAGTGTTTGTTATTGGCATGGCTTACTCAGCGGCATTATATATATATATATATATATATATATATATATAATATATATATATATATATAATATATGTGTGTGTGGTGTTGTGTGTGTGTGTGTTGTGTGTGTGTGTGGTGTGTGTGTGTGTGTGTGTGTGTGTGTGTATGACTCGGGGTTTTAAACTGTCATGAAATGACTGAAATGTGTATGTAACTTATGTTAAAGATTATATATGTAGGGGTGTTTGTGTATGAGTGCGTGTGGAGGCGCAATGGCCCAGTGGTTAGGGAACGGCTCGCGGTCATAGGATCGCGGTTTCGATTCCCAGAGCGGGCGTTGTGGGTGTTTATTGAGCGAAAACACTAAAAGTTCCACGAGGCTCCGGCAGGGGATGGTGGTGATCCCTGCTGTACTCTATCACCACAACTTTCTCTCACTCTTACTTCCTGTTTCTGTTGTACCTGTATTCACAAGTGCCAGCCTTGTCACTTTCTGTGTCACGCTGAATATCCCCGAGAACTACGTTAAGGGTACACGTGTCTGTGGAGTGCTGCTCAGCCACTTACACGTTAATTTCACGAGCAGGCTGTTCCGTTATTCGGATCAACCGGAACCCTCGTCGTCGTACCGAGGGAGTGCTTCCATCCATTGTGTTGTTGTTGCTGTTTTGATTTGTATGTTTGTGTTGCTGTTGTTGCTGTATTGTCGTAGCGTCCATCTTATCCGTTTTTAAATAACGTTTTTTTCATTCTCAGAGAGTCATTCTTATATAAAGCAAATTTTGGTGGTAACTCTAAACTTGTCTTTCATCAATATCTAGTTGAACTGGCACCATGTATTCAGGCGTGCAATTGTTGTTGTTGGTAGTTGTGGTGGCGGTATTGTTTTTCGGTGCCCTGGAGCCGAAGTCCTCTAGTCGTTCCCAATCCAACATGACGATCCCGTCGATATTCTTAGGAACCCGTGTAGAATCACACCATGCTGAGATCGTTGATGTTTCATCCACTTGAATTTCTTGTAAAAGTGTTTGTTATTGGCATGGCTTACTCAGCGGCATTATATATATATATATATATATATATATATATATATATATATATATATATTATAATATATTGTGTGTGTGGTGTGTGTGGTGTGTGGTGTGTGTGTGTCTGTGTGTGTGTGTGAGGTGCAATGGCCCAATTGTAGGGAAGCGGACTCGAACCCAGACCGGGCATGGTGAGTGTTTATTGAACGAAAACACCTAAAACTCCACCAGGCTCTGGCAGGGGTGAGAGCGATCCCTGCTGTACTCTTTCGCCAAAACTTCCACTCACTCTTTCGTCTGTTGGCCTGCTCGCTTAGCCAGCGTGGTGGCGTCATTTGAAGCCTAAAAGAATGCGAAGCACATTGTGACCAGCGATGTGTCGCAACATCTGATAGCCTGGTCGGTCATGGCGATCACGTTGATATAATATATATATATGTATATATATATATATTATGAAAGTTAAATTGAAAGCTAGTATAGTATATTTATTATTATTATTATTATAAAAAGTTAAAATTTGAAAAATATAGGAATACTCACAATTTTTATTTAAAGTATTTAAACGTTCGGGTTGTGGAATGTATGCAAGATACTCCCGACTACAGACGATTATTCAACAGATTTATATTACTCTGATGTTTTAAAATTTCATAAGTTTCCCTAGAATCAACCTAAAATGGGATATAGTTAGAAGGGTGAAACCTTATAGAAATAGTAGGGAAGGTTGTCAGCTTTGTTCTATGGAAACTTATGAAATTTTAAAACATCAGAGTAATATAAATCTGTTGAATAATCGTCTGTAGTCGGGAGTATCTTGCATACATTCCACAAGCCGAACGTTTAAATACTTTAAATAAAAATTGTGAGTATTCCTATATTTTTCAAATTTTAACTTTTTATTATAATAATAATAAGAAATATACTATACTTGGTTTCAATTTAACTTTCATAGATGACTAAAGAACTTCACTGTAAACTTGAAATTGGAATTTTTTCTAAATCTAATCTAGTTTTAAAATTAAGAAAGATCTCCCCCTGTTATAAAATACTATACCTACTCATAAAAATTAATAATAGTTTTTTCCCTACTCTCTGTAAAGGGGATTAATGACCTTTTGACACTGACCTAGTTCCTCTCACCAAATAACAGTAATTGGCATTTTGTTAGTGGCAACTTGAATTCCTTTTATAGTATTCTGAAACCTCCCCTACTCATTCCTACAACTAAAAATCTTTATTACATCTATTCTTATAGCAGTCAGACACAACCATAGCTTGATCAGTCAGTGGCTGGACTTCACAACCTCAGATGTTCTTAAAATTTAAATCTACATTTTTATCTGTATATCTACCTTCTCTATAGTGTTACTACTTGATTTGGAAGCCCTTGTACTATTGTATAATTGACTGATGAGCACTCAGCATCTTAAATCTGCTGTAATACTTACAACTTTTAATAAAATGATGTAGTGCAAACCAATTGTACCAAATTACCTGGAGTCATTCTTGTTGCTTATTTTTGTATATATATATATATATATGTATATATATATGGAGTTGTAAGGTACCGCACGAGTGGAATTATATATGAAAGAAGGTTTGAAAATGCAATTTTAAAAGATGTTTATTTACTTTACCGGTTTCACTTTTTAGAAAAAGTTTGTCAAAAGTAACATGTAAAAGTTTGGTTGTGTTAATTATTGGTTGTCACAAAATGCTACAATACATATATACATTCTTTGGAAAAAAGAACAAGTTAAGAACATAAAAAAGTTTAACAAGTTCATTAAAATATTGGGCACAAAATATTACAACATATATATACATTCTCAAGAAAATGTTAAAGATAGTTTCCAGAAGGAATTATTGAAAAGTTCAGTGGAATATTGGTATTGTATCCGTATATACATACACACACAGAATATTATAAATTCAAAAACGTTTACATTATAGTAGTAGGGTAGCTTAAACTGACTTGGTCCACCATGTTATCGTAAAAGACTATTTTCTATTTCAAGGGACACTGTAGGTGTGTTTGGGTGGGGAGAAGGAAGAGTAATATGGAACTGTAAAGAATTTCTTTTTGTCTCTCAGATACATATATACGCATACTTATATATATATATATATATATATATATATATATATATATATATAGTTAATCCAAGCATGAAAAACACAAATAGAAAACACAACACGGGGACGTGGAACAAATATAGTATTATTGGACGCTCAGGAAGGAAGGGAAGAAGGAGGG
>NC_043006.1:95033767-95046267 GCF_006345805.1 Octopus sinensis | reverse complement strand
TGTCAATTTTAACCCACGCTGGTGGAAAGGGGAGAGCAGAAATCTTCGCTTGCATATTCGAATTTGATAGCACTTTTAGTTCGAGCAGAATTCTAGAGGTGATTAGAAGCCGAAAGGGTATGCTCCCGACTTTCAGTGTTCCCAAATCCGATTCTAGGAATTCTGAGCTGAAGAAGAAATGTCGAATTGACTAATCTAGAAACGTACGTTCTCAAATAACCTTTGCACTTGATTTTTTAATGTTTTTTTCCCCATACTTTTGTGAGTTGTTTAGGCAAACACTATCTGAGAGAGATCTTCTTTAAGTATTAGAAATAGCTGAAGAAATTTCTTTAGCTGCTATTCTAATGAGTTCAGTATGTGGCAAAGTAATTATTTTACTAAGCCCTTATATATAAGTAATATTTTGATTCGCCTATAATGGTCCCTTTACATACTGAATACTTGGTGAAATTGATTAATAATTATTAATTTTACCCTCAATTGTTGAATTATATATATATATATTATATATATATATAATATTATATATATATATATATATATATATATATATATACATATATATATTATACATACTATATATACACATATATATATATACATATATATATGTACACATATATATATATACATATATATATATACACACATAATATATGTATGTATATATACATATATACATATATATAGGTGTATATATACATCTACATGTATATATATGTATATTATTATATATATATATTTGTATGTATAATAATATGTGTGTGTGTGTATATACATATATATATACACACACGCATATATTTTTATACACACACACACACACCCATATAGATATATATATATATATATTATATATATATAATATATATATATATATATATATAAATGCATGTGTAATGTATATCGGAAGACAGAAAAAAAAAGAGGAGAATGTGCGAAATGTGCTCAGGTGTTCATAAGAAAAATAATTCGAGCTTTATTTTAACCATTTTCAACAAGTTCCTTACAATTGCTGAAAGAGATAAGTAAGATTAAATGTTCCAACATGAAAATATACTGCAAAAATGCTGTTTGTCACTTCATTGATTCAAAAAAAATATTAAATGGAGAAAAAATAAATCTAAATTGAAAATAATATAATAACTGCAGCAAGTGTACCAGTTGGCAGAATTCTTCAAAGGAAAATGCAACGGCGCCATAATTTCGGTATATTTATTTATTTGTCAATCCCTTTCTTCTTTTTCATTACAACCGTTAATATAACGATGACTATCAGGTTTATTACTGTTAAAGCTTTTGTCATGTGTGTGAATGTGTGTGTTTACATGCATACACATATGCATGCTTGTATGTATGTATTTATATGTATATATACCTATGTGTGTGTATATATACACACACATATACATATTCTTTTATTCTTTTGTTCTTTTAATTGTTTCAGTCATTTGGCTGCGGCCATGCTGGAGCACCGCCTTTAGTCCACCAAATCTTACACAGGACTTACTCTTTGTAAGCCTGGTACTTATTCTATCGGATTCTTTTGCCGAACCGCTAAATTACGGCTACGTAAACACATCAACTTCGGTTGTCAAGTGTATCTATAAGACAGGCTTCTTTCAGTTTCCGTCTACCAAATCCACTCACAAAGCTTTGGTTGGACCGAAGCTAGAGAAGAAAACACTTGTCCAAAGTGCCATGCGGTGTGACTGAAACCGAGACCATGTGGTTGCTAAGCAAGCTATTTACCACAAAGCTACGCCTGCGCATATATATATATATAATATATATATATATAATATATATATATATATATATATATATATATATAATAAATAGAGAGAGAAAGAGAGAGAGAGAGAGAAAATATGGAATAAACAAAGATTATATATCTTTTTTAACTCTCCGTTTGATGAGCAATGGGAAATTGGTCCTTACTTCGATTATGTCGAAAGAAGAAAACCTTATTTTGTACAAGCTTGTATATCTTCATTATCGAGGCTCTAATATAGTCTTAAATCCCGTAAAACAAATCTGTAGTTTTTATCTTTTCCCTTTCTCTATCTCTATCCACCACTAAGATATTTTCTACTTTAATATGTGACAATTATTCAGTTTCTATAATAATAAGACTCCAAGTTTCGGATGTCGGGATCGAAACTTGCTCCGGCATCTCGTCAGTTATCGAGGCAATCGAACAATGACCGTTAAGTAAGGGGAAAAAACGGAGAGAAAGGAAGAAGTAAAAATTCTGATAGCAATCGCGTGTGTGCGTATGTACATGCATACACATACCCGCGCGCAAACCCACGTACATGTGCCTATGTGCATATGCTCACTCACACTCGCATCGAACGCCAAGAAATGCATATATATATATATGTATGTATATGGAGGCGCATATGGTTAGGGCAGCGGACTCGCGGTCGGAGGATCGCGGTTTCGATTCCCAGACCGGGCGTTGTGTGTGTTTATTGAGCGGAAACACCTAAAAGCCCCACAAAGCTCCGGCAGGGGTGGGGGTGACCCCTGTTGTACTTTTTCGCCACAACTTTCTCTCACTCTTCCTGTTTCTTGAGTAACGCTGCGATGGACTGGCGTCCCATCCAGCTGGGGGAAACACATACGCGACAGAAACCGGGAAACCGGGCCCACGAGCCTGCCTAGGCTTGATAACGGCGACGTTGATTGTTTTATATATATATATATATATAAATATATATATATGTTTATTTTTATATATATATATATAAATATATATAAATATATATATATGCATGTGTATACATGTTTATATGTTTGTGTGTGTGTATATATATATATATATATATATATATATATATATATATATACATATATTTATACACACACACACACATATATTTTATATACTTTAGCACAATGTGGTGCCTATTTACACGCAGATGGACAGAGCCAGAATTGATAAGGATGTTACATGTCCATGGCTATAAGAGTCCATAGGTGAAAGATTAGATACAAGCTGCTGAAATTTCCTCGATTAAACCAACACGCTGTCCACCCATCACCCTTTTATTTTTACTTCATCTCAACAAATCGCCTATCATTTTGAATAATGTTTTTGCATTGCCCAAAGTTAAATTTGAACGTGAGGTTCACAATCAACTGGTTAAGGTATTTGATAATTTTCTACGCCATTTGTTCCTTTTGTAGTATTCTAATAAATTCAGATATTCAAATAACTATGTAATCCGTAGTTGTTCACTCTCACACTTAATTGGGTTCCTAATAAACCTCTTCCTTTCTTTCTGTTGTTCTTTCCCTTTCACTCCAGCATATTTTCCGTTCTCACTTTTCCGCTTAACAAACCAAGCCCGCAGATCTAAAGGAAATTTGCATGCTGAAGTTGAGCGCTCGTTTAGCTTTGAAGCGAGCATAACAATATCAGAGCAGACGAATAGCGCACTGAGGGTGACGGAGCGCTGCATAACAAGGTATGTAACTAAATACGTTATAGAATTTGGTTTTCTCCCTCGGGGTCCAGGGTTCTAAATTTTCTTCTCTCGATTTTGGTGTTCCTTCTTACAGTTCCCGATTAAATGAGTGCTAATAATGTACATGAGCAATTTCCTTTTGATCGTTTATACAGCTTCTTAACAAAAATGCTCACTACCTATGAAACAAATCGGTTTTATAACGGTAAAGAAATCGATAATAATTTTTAATTTCAGTCAGTTTCATTTTATATACATCGTTAAGAATATCTAAGAACCGAATAAGATTGGGAAACTTCGATTTTGATGATGTCTACATGTCGAAAATATAAGGGTGAGCAAAAATATTGTAACGTGTGGGTCTGTTGCATAAAGACGCACACTCGTCTATTTACACGCATATGGCATGGACACACACACACACACACACGCACACCCAAATAAACTGAAAAGGCATACACACGCACATAGACATATTACCATTTTCTATAATATATGAATATGAAAAACAAAAATCAATATTTCGAAATACATTCCCGTATATCTGTAGATGTTCATATATTTATTGCAGCCTGTTTAACTCTCGCCAACATACAGTATAAGATGTGGTACGTGTTCGTCTGATTGTTTCATCTCTGCTTCACAACCAGTGTTAGTTTCTTTAATCCCCATCATTTTAGCGGTTCAGTAACCGAAATCATTAGAAAAAGAACCAAAATTTAAAAGTATACACTGGAGTTAATTTCTTGCACTCCAAAGCGGTGCTATAGAATGGTTGCAGTCCAATGAGTGAAATAAATAAACGTTAGGATATTGGTTTCAAATTTTGATTCAAGAACAGCAAGTTGAGGGCAGCGTGGTAAATCGATTGCATCGACCTCAGTGCTCCACTGGTATTTATTTTATCGACCCTCAAAAGATGAAAGTTGGTGGAAATTGAATTCGCAACATAAAGACAGACGAAATGGTGCTAAGCATTGTGCCCAGAGTGCTAACGGTTCTACCATCTAGCCGCCGTAGTAAACAATAAAATATTTAAAAGATAAAGGATAAAAGCCTGAAGTGTGGGAAAGATAAGCGAGAGGCATTTGATTGAAGAAAGTGGTTAGAGCTACATGCGAATGCGTTAGAGGGACATGCGAACGTCAGACTGTGTTGCGAGGTAATATTTTGCACGAGGAGAGATGTGCAACCACAGGAGCAGATGCAGATAAAGTTTGCAGCATGTTTGAGGTAAGGTGTGAAATGAGGTTGAGGATCACCAATGTCGAGTTCGCGTCAAAAGAACGCCAGTGTTTGTTAAGGAAATTTGGGGTCAGCTGCTTGGGCGGAAGTGATTTGGTTGACAGGCAATTCTGACGCGTGGTGGTGCTGGTAGTGGTGCTGTGGGTGGGGTTGAAGTCTACTCAGTAGGTATGATGTGATAGCGAGAGTAATTGGCAAATGGGTAACCACATGGAAGAGTGGTACTCCGTCGGTTACGACGACGAGCGTTCCAGTTGATCCCCATACAAGATAAAAATAGACCATTTGGTGGAATTTAATCTCGAAATCAGAAACACTTGCTGTGGAGGAGAGGAATTGAGAAAAGCGAATAAGTGAGTTGATCTGGGCTTGAAACAGATACCGATGGTACAAGCTATGTGTGATGTGGTTAATTGAAGTGGTGAAGGCGCGTAATTTAGTGGTTAATGTATTCGGCTCACAGTCGGAAGGTGGTGAGTTCGATTCCCGGTGGAGCGTTGTGATCTTGAGCAAGACACTTTATTTCACGTTGTCCCAGTTCACTCAGCTGACAAACATGAGTTGTAGGTGTAATTCAAAGGGCCATCCTTGTCGTATTCAATGTCACGCTGAATCTTCCTTGGAAGTACGTTAAAGGTACCCCTGTCTATGGGATGTTCAGCCATTTGCACGTTAATTTCACGAGCAGGCTCTTTTGTTGTCGGATCAACTAGAATCCTCGTGGTTACAAAGGGTGGAGTGCCGGCATTCTTTAGGGGTTTTTTCGGAAGGAATGTGAGAAAACGTGTTGTGCTGGTATGAGATCTAGGTATTATTGGGGACACAAACACTTCTACAAAATACGATCCACACAACCCAATTTTATACTAGAACGTAGAAACCAAAGTGACCGTTGGAGCACCTCGCCACATGCGAAGCAGCAAATACCCAGTATTGGTCTTTGGTCGAAGGTGTCCACCCTCCATTGTCCTAGATAGTCAAATGTTAAATCTGAGGGGCAATCATACTCGATTCCGAAGGATATTGACAACGATAGATAATGGTTAACGTAGCTTTAAATATCTGTATTAAATAATATCGACACATATTGATAGTAACTACTTCGCCATATTTTAGAGAGTGTACCTGTAAATGTATAACGTGTGCTTGAATAAATGAGCTTCTATCTTTTATAGTTTACTTGTGTCAGTCATTGGAAAGCGGCAATAATGCAGCACAGCCTCGAAGTAGATTTGCCGAAAAATCTACTCCAATACTTATTAGAATTTTAGCCTGGTACTTATTTTATTGATCGGTTTTGGTGGACTGCTAGGTTAAGAGGACATAAACAAACAACACCAGTACTCGATCGGTGTTGGGGACAGACACAAACACCGACTTACATATATATACTTCTATACTTCTATAATATATGTGCGTGTGTGCTTGTGTGTATGTATGTGTGGGGGGCTTCTCTTAGTTTCCGTCCATCAAAACCATTGACAAGGTTTTGTCGGCCAGGGCAATTGTAGAAGATAGCTGCCCATGGTGCCATGCTGTGGATAAAACCCAGAATCATGTGGTTGGGAAGCAAGTTGGTTAACACAAAAACACGCCTGCCTCTGGATCATTACTACAAAGATCCACGCATGCGCCAAGGATCACAGCTTCCAGTCTTATATAAAGGGAGGCTGACATATCGAATGGTTGCATTTTGGACTCACTTTACATGAAAAAATAAACAAGCAAAAGAAAAAGAGATCTGGTCTAATGGGACAGACTCGTTTCTAAATAACAACAACAACAACAGCAACAACAGCAACAACACGAAGTATAACATCATCAACAACAGCAGCGTTTTGTCTCTGCAATTTATAACAGAAAGGGTTTTATATTTAAAGAAAAGAAATGGCTTGCATAGTGCTGTTACTGATTCAGACAGAATTATTAATTTAATCTATCACTCATCCGCACTCTCTCTTTCCACATACATACATACATACATACATACATACATACATACATACATACATACATACATACACACAGACACACACATATGTATGCAAATATTCGTATCTGCGTATGTATGTTCCTGTATGTAAGTGTATACATATATATATTTGCATGTCATATATATATAGTATATATATATATATATATATATATATATATATATATATATATATAATATATATGTGTGTGTGTGTGTGTGTGTGTGTGGTGTGTGTGTGTGTGTGTGTGTTTGTGTGTGTGTGTGTGTGTGTGAGTGTGTGTGTATGTATGTATATATGTATGTATCTGGAATCATAGCCGCACAGAAATATACTCACTTTTCCTGTCCACATACGTTTGTATACAGATCATGGAAAGGAGAGCGTATTACCGAGTACATAAGCCAGTTCTTGTCAATAAGAATTATTCTTTAGACATGTTACTCTCAGACTCCCACTTTCCCCCAGTCTTTCTCTCTCCCTCCATCTCCCTTCCCATCTCTCTCGCCTCCTCTCACTCTCTCTCCTCGTTTATTGCATTAAATTTCAGTGAACGAGTCATGTCTACGAAAATGATGAATATCCTATTATTGTTTTAAGAGAATAGAATGAAACGGAGGGAAAATGCTTCCGGTGTTTTGTCACAAGTTGTCATCTTGAGTCTCGACATAGATTCTGATACTTGTCAAAGTGTCTGACAATGGAATTCAACAGAACCGATGTCACTTGAAACTAGATGGAACATATCAGGAAAAATTATTTTTCTCGATCGCAATATCAAATATTTCCCTCACATCTACACACACTGACTGTTCATCCACTCACTCACATGCATACATACAAACACACATACATACATACAAACATACATACATGCTTCTATACATACATACACATAAAACATACGCAGAAATATATGCGTGTGTCTGCAAGTATATGATTATCAACATATCCATACTTATATACACACATATATGTGTGCATATATCTATACACGTATATGTATCTATGTATATATACATACAGAAATATACACACATAACATATATACATACGTGTGTGTCTTTATATATATATATATATATATATACTAGCAGTATCGCCCGGCGTTGCTCGGGTTTCTAAGGGAAATAACTATATAAGCATTTTTAGAGATGTAAAGTATAATAGCCATCTCAATATGGCTAACCACAAAGGCGGGGGGTGTTACTGTAGCTTTTTACGTTCTGAGATTTAATAATAAATTTTTGGAGAGTTACTTCCCTTATATATGCCAAAAATTCATTAAAAAATGGGAAAAGTTGATGGTAAATTTTTTTTAAATCGTAGACTCATCGTAGACGCGCGCTAATACCCAGAAGGGCTCGATATGAATCACGACTATAAGATACCCGGTTTTGGTTAAACTGCACCGCAAAATGTGGGAGTAGTTAGGAATCTAAATCGTAGGAGACAGACAGCACACAACCTCACTTTTATATATAAAGATATTAACATGTATATGAGTGGATGATGTCTTGATTGACAGGAGCTATGTGTACAAAATATAAATGCGTACGTGTATGTGTGTGTGTGTGAAAATGTGTAGTGATGTGTGTATGTGTTTATGTGTAATTTCTCTGTCTCACGTGTTCGTCTTACTAAAATTGTACATAGTACCAATAGAGTATTTACAAATATAGATACCGAGTCATATACAAATACATGCACACACACAGATATATAAACATTCTATAATTATAAACGTAATAGGCGCAGGAGTGGCTGTGTGGTAAGTAGCTTGCTTACCAACCACATGGTTCCGGGTTCAGTCCCACTGCGTGGCACTTTGGGCAAGTGTCTTCTACTATAGCCTCGGGCCGACCAAAGCCTTGTGAGTGGATTTGGTAGACGGAAACTGAAAGAAGCCCGTCGTATATATGTATATATATATGCGTGTGTGTGTTTGTGTGAGTGTGTTTGTCCCCCTAGCATTGCTTGACAACCGATGCTGGTGTGTTTATGTCCCCGTTACTTAGCGGTTCGGCAAAAGGGACCGATAGAATAAGTACTGGGCTTACAAAAGAATAAGTCCCGGGGTCGAGTTGCTCGATTAAAGGCGGTGCTCCAGCATGGCCGCAGTCAAATGACTGAAACAAGTAAAAGAGTAAAGAGAGAGAGTAATAATAATTAGGAGCCAGCTAATTGCTTCACCATACACGGAATTTAGAAATAGGAGTTTAAAATTCCTTTTCTACAATCGTAAGGATCTCCCAGGCATTAACACTTTTTTACGTAGGCAAAGAGAAAAATAATGAATCAACAGACTCTGATTAGCCACAGACGCGTTTCGAAATTAAAGCATTTAATTTACTTACTTCCCGATGCCTGCGTAAAAAAAGGTGTTACTGTCCGGGAGACTCTTGCGGTAGTAGAAAAGGAATTTTAAACTCCTATTTCTAAATTAGCTGACTCCTAATTGTAATTATGTTTATAATTATAGAATATTTGTATAATTTTACCAATAAAGGTTATTTTAACGTACCGATATGCTTCGTAAAATTATTAATTAATTGATTGATTAATTAATTAATAAGATTAATTAATTTTACCCTTTTATTATTAATTTTAAATTATATATATATATATATATATATATATATATATCTGGCCTTTATCTGTGTATACATATGCGGAAGTGAATGTTTCAGTGGTTAAGCTGTTTCACTCATGACTTTAACATTGTGGTTTCGATTCCTGGACAGGGTGATGCGTTGCATTTTTGACAAAAAGCTTCATTTCATATTCCTCCAGCCCACTCACCTGTCAAAATGAGTATTCCTGTGACAGACCGGCGTCTCGTCCAAGGAAGAGGAAGGATATATACCTGACAGAATCCTTCTGCTAAAATTAGGAATAATTATATTGGACACAGTGTTGAAATCGCATGGACATGGGTTAAGTTCAGAAAGTGTCAAAGAGAAAATTTCATCGACATCAATTCTACGTTCTGTAATGCTTTTAATAATCTAATCTCTCTAAATAATCGCCATATTTTACCTGTTAGATTTGTAAAGACAAATTCCAGCTTTCCATCTAAAAAGTAAGAAACTAAATAGGAAGTTATCCATTATGAGACTGGCGTATTACAAATGTAATGCTGAGAATAAGACACATAGTTTCTTTTCTACTCTACATCTAGATGGACGTGTCCATTCAATCCTAGGTGTGCAGGTAACTCGGGATATTCGAAAATCTAAATTGTTTGTCAAAGATACAATGGTACAGCATGATCTTGCAAAGTATTGTTTCTTTTTTCTGTTACTTGTTTCACACTTCATATTGCGGCCAGGCTGGGGCACCATCTTCATTAGTTTAACCCCAGTATATATTTTTTCATCAGGGGAACTTATTCTCTCGTTCCATTTCTCCCTGTTTTGCCCAACCACTATGTTACGATGAGGTAAAGAAACCGAAACCGGTTGCCAAGCAGTGTCGGGGGACAAGTGTAAACACAAAAATTCACACGGTTAAAGGTGAAGGTTCCATTTGATCCGATCAACGAAACAGCCGGCTTATGAAATTAACGTACATATGGCTGAGTATTCCTTAAACACACTGAGTGTGACAAGGCCGGCCCCATTGAATTACAGGTACAATACATTTTTGCCAGCTGAGTGGACTGGGGCAACGTGAAATAATGTGTCTTGCTCAATGAAATAAAACACAGCTGTGGATCGAACACCTGATACTACGGTCGGAAGCCGAATAGCCAACCACTCCCAAATCTATTTATAATGGTTGCGCCGGCCTGGGCCTATAATGAAATAGACTTCCACAAGGTGTCACGCGGTGGGACAGAACTTACTAGTATGTAACTGAAAGGCAAGCTTCTTACAACACAACCAAGCAATATTTCTTTCCTCGAGCTCTTAAATACGCCATTCGTTCCACTACTTACATATAAGTACCCCCGGCCGTTGAAAGCTAAACGCATTTAACCACAGACGTAGTAACCTCTGGAAATGGCCGACCCAGACGCAATCGTATCGCCCATTTTCACTGCATTGCATGTTACTCTGACAATATTTGCTTTTCTCTAGTTTTATTCATGTCGTACACACGAGCTTTGCATATTCAAATGAAAGCGAAGTTTCATTTCAACGCAATAAATCTTTTTATCCGATTCAATGATGATGTTGTTATCAAACTAGCAAAACAATTTAAATACACGCACAATTCAAAAAATATATTTGCGTTAAATACATAACAAAATACTGAGTGAAGAATGGGAAATTTTGTAAACTAACAATTTTATGGATAAATTGTATTTTAATGAAAACCAATTTATAACAGTTACTGTCAAAAAAGAAGATAAAACCATAGAGAAAGAAAATTCTATATTATAAACAAAACTATTTAAATACGCCAAAAGAAAAACTGTAATCAAAATATATAAGACAGAAATCCAAAATATATATATATATATATATATATATGTGTGTGTATGCGTGTATATATATATATACAAAGAGAGAGAGATTTATATACACATATATACATATATACACATATATATATATGTACACACACATATATATATACATATATATACATATGTATATATGTATATATAAATGTATATATACAAATGCATATAAATATATATATATGTATGTGTGTGTGTATGTATATATATATATGCATATACATATATAAGCATATATTTATATCTGTATATATAAGCATCTCTCTCCGTCCCTTATTTTGCTATGCCTCTGTCTGTCTGTCTCTCTCTCTCTCTCTCTTCTCTCTATCTATATATATATACATATATTATATATATATATTATATATATATATATATATATATGCGCATATATATATATTTATGTGTATGTAAATATATACACACATATACTTATAAGCGTGTGTGGCGTGAACGAATGTATATATCTATATATATATATATACACACACACCTTCTTTTGGCTTTTGCATAATGCTAAAGGTGTAAATAAGTTACTTTCTTTTTTCAATATATATATCTATATTATATATTTGTTTTTTTTTTTATATTTTGAAAAGAAAAAAAAAACGAAAAAACGAAATTGTCTGTGGATAATAGCTTGGTTCGAATTGATAATAACTTTTTCTGTATATACAATTCCACCGAGCAAAGATATGACAAGAATGAAGGAAAAAAAAAGTACAGAATGACTGGATGTACTCCACCTGAGTGTGTATCTCAATGTGAATGTGAAGGTTTTACTTTTCCCACTTAATATGTCAATGTGTGTGTGTGTGTGAGAGAGAGAGAGTTTGTGTAACGTGTGTGTTATGTATACGCTGTGCTTCTTAGATGTGTGGTGGCTAGATTTCTATGTGGTATGTTTTTTTGTGTGTGTGGGTGTATATGTGTGTATAATATATGCACATATATACAATATATGTTATATATATATATATATATATATAATATATATATATATATATATATGTATGTATATATATATATATATATATATATATATATATATATATATATATATATATATATATATAGTAGATGTAGATATGTAGAGATATTTATATATGTGTATATGTTTACGTGACCATGTATATATATATATATGTCTATGTCATTTATAGTGTGTGTGTGTGTGTCTGTGTGTGTATGCGTTTTATTTAACACGATGCATATCTGTGTGTGTATGTGCCCGTATATGCCTGTCTAAATATTCCACAATTTGTGTAAGTTTTTCAATGACTCTAATAGCTCCGAGGCAGGTACAAATGTCCTTGTTGCATGTAGAGACACTCA
>NC_043006.1:95009014-95033667 GCF_006345805.1 Octopus sinensis | reverse complement strand
TCCGATACTGGGTATCCATTTACCTAATGTTCTTCCTAGATAAGTAAGATGAAAGTTTTATGTTCGCTACCTGCTCACGTCTTTGCCAATATATATACAGTGAAGCTTTACTATAGCCGTCGTAAATTATCAACTGCTACTTCCAGTAAACATTGGTGCCTTGTTGTACCACTATTGTATATATATATATATATATATATATATATATATATATATATATATATATAATTTTTATATAAGGATAAAACCGTTATTCAAAATAACGATCATATCAAGTGGCGACCATGGCAAGAAAAACCTCATAAGTAATAATTATTATTAAAATTATAACTGAGTGTATCTAAGATACTACCATGCAAGAAATGGCAGCCAAAGCCCGACTCCAAAACCACATAAAGTACTCAAACAGCACAATGTGAAACGACAAATAGACAAATAAACTACTTTAACTCCTCCTGGACCGTTGGTGCAAGAACAACGAAACCCAAACTAGCTACTCCCCTAATCCAAGGGAATACCCTAAGGGGGACTATTTTTTTAAGGGCCACCTAATTCGAGGCCACTTACTCCCCCTAATTTTACTGAATTTTACATTAAATACATGGAATTGGTGACCAAATCGGAGCAATGACAACGAATTTCATTTCACGAACTTCCGGTGGTTCAATTTCTGAAGGACCACTTAAATGGGGCCCCAATGAATCATCTAATTTTACAGCATTTACCTCGCTCCTACGCTTACTGATTAAACTATGAACAACAACAGTGCTTAGCACATTTGCAGAAACAACTTAATGAGACATGGAGTATAGATATGGGTGGCGAGAATTATAGGCATTAAGTGTACGGGTATGGGTGTGTGGATATATGATGGGTAGGGAGTTTGGAATGGGGTATCGGATAATTAATACCAGGAAATACATATGCAATGAATGTGTCCGAGACCATTACATTACACAAGACTAGAGGGCCGAGGGCGGCCTGATAGTGGGACCGAAGGCCTCTAGTTGCCACCCGCAGAGTCTACCCAAATGCCGCACGGAGGGCGGCTTCAATGCTAGTATATATATATTATATATATATAATATATATATATAGATATATATATATATATATAATGTAAAGTATGGAATAGAAGCACTCCGTCGGTTACGACGACAAGGGTTCCAGTTGATCCGAATCAACAGAACAGCCTGCTCGTGAAATTAACCTGTAAGCGGCTGAGCACTCCACAGACACGTGTACCCTTAACGTAGTTCTCGGGGATATTCAGCGTGACACAGATAGTGACAAGGCCGGTCCTTTTAAATACAAGTACAACAGAAACAGGAAGATAGAGTAAGAGAAAGTTGTGGTGAAAGAGTACAGCAGGGATCACCACCATCCCCTGCCGGAACCTCGTGGAGCTTTAGGTATTTTCGCTCAATAAACACTCACAACGCCCGGTCTGGGAATCGAAACCGTGAGACCGCTGCCCTAACCACTGGGCCATTGCGCCTCCACTGAATGTAAAGTATAATAGCCGTCTCAATATGGCTAATCTCAATATGGCTAACCTTTCTCGTAAGCCTAAGTGATACGCACGGAGCGCAGTTTCGAGGTTGTTGCCTCTTTTCAATGGGCAGTAATCACCGGATTACGATGAAAGGGAAAGCCTGTATGCAAATATATATGTGTTTTTCTAGTAACTTTCGTCACTGATTTCGAAAAACTGTCTGCAAGCGTTATAACAACTCGTTCAGAGATTTAATAATGCTTGCAGTTTTTCGAAATCAGTGACGGAAGTTACTAGAAAAACACATATATATTTGCATACAGGCTTTCCCTTTTATCGTAATCCGGTGATTACCGCCCGTTGACAAGAGGCAACAACCTCGAAACTGCAGTCCGTGCGTATCACTTGACGATGATCTCCTGGGGCTAAAAGCTACAGTAACACCCACCCTTTGTGATTAGCCATATTGAGATGGCTAGTATACTTTACATTGTCGAGCGGTTACTGTTTACTTCTCGTTCAGATATTTAATAATGCTATATATATATATATATATAATAAAATATTAGGGAATAAACCCAAACTTACAGGGAAAAATCAGATTTAGGATTGAATCCAATTTTATAGTAAAATATATTATATTAAATTAGAGATAAAACCACTATTAGGCAAATCATACAATGAAAAACTTAAGCCAATACATAAGATTAATTAATTTATATTATTTAAATATATATCAAAATTATTAAAAAAGATAATTAATATAACACTACGATCGTATCATGGCTGTCCAATTCTTCGAGTTACAGTCATTCTTCAGGTGGTTTAAATATTGAACTTGGCGAGGTTTAATCAATGAACTATATATATATAGTGTAATAAATAAAATATATGCATACATACATACATATATGTACGTACCTACATCTACATGTATATATACATGCATATATAAATATATATACGTAAGTACAGGACACCACAAATAGACGCAGCACTCAACGAGAACGAAAACGTAAAAACAATCATGGAACGGACTTTTTTTTTACAACGAAAAAACAGAGTACAAGACAAACTACACAAGTAATTTTTTTTAATTTCTTCGCAGGAAGGGCTAGTTCGACGAGTCGTGTTCTTTCCTCACCTTCGAAACACGCTGGACTTGAACTAGGGACAGCTGATGAAAGGGATTTTTCCTTGTGTAGTTTGTCTTGTACTCTGTTTTTTCGTTGTAAAAAAAGGTCCGTCCCATGCTTGTTTTTACGTTTTCGTTCTTGTTGAGTTCTGCGTCTATTTGTGGTGTCCTGTACACACGTATATATATATTTATATATGCATGTATATATACTTGTAGATGTAGGTACGTACATATATGTATGTATGCATATATTTTATTATTACACTATTGTTGACTGAGCGCCCTCGCGTCGATTCGATTCGATTCGTTTTCGTTTCTTCTTCTCCAGTACAGTTTATATATATAATATATATATATATATATATATATATATACAATATATATATATATATAGATATATAATATATATACATATATATATACATATATATATATAATACATATATATGTATACATACATATATACATATATATACATACATATTATATATACTTCATATTTTTATATATAATTATATATATATATATATATATATATATATATATATACATACATACACATACAGCTTGCGATGGATAAATTATCGCCATTTTATAGTTTTAATTTCGCGCATGAGCATTGTGTGTTTTAGGTTTTGTCGACTACACAGTATAGTGGGGTAAGTCGGACACCATCTGCGAGAAACACAGTACCATGACGCGATTCGCACTGCAATATATATGGAAACGACATGCTGTATAACTTAGCATTCGTGCCGGAAGGTCCAATACGGACATTTCCAGTTTTTCTTTTAAATACAAGAGTAACTAGTGATTAATGGTATATTATCCAGCGACTAAACCCAAATGACCGTCAATAACTAAAAGTCTGAAGATATGCGAACGATTGGGGCAAACTTTTGAAAATACTTTTAACAGCAGAGGGTTAAAGTGGAGCGTGCGCTTCATAAGGTTGTCATAAATATGTGATATCGGGCAAAACAAACAAATATATTATATATATAATATATATATATATATATATATATATATATATATTATATTATATATAGAGGGCATTATACATACATGCCAGGAGGCATTCTACATACACGCCATACGCTAAGAGGGACAATCAGTCATTTCTACAAAAATATTACTAATCCCAAATCCCAGAATGCAATTTTCAAAGAAGACATTTAAAAAATATATAGACCTGTATCACAGTGATTTCAATACTTACGTAATCATCAGCAGGCCTGAATATACTATAAATAAACAACGTCGTTGTTTATTTATAGTATATTCAGGCCTGCTGATGATTACGTAAGTATGAAATCACTGTGATACAGGTCTATATTTTTTAAATGTCTTTCTTTGAAAAAATTGCATTCGGTGGGATTATAATATTTTTTGGTAAAATGACTGATGTCCCTCTTAGCGTATGGCGTGGTATTGTAGAATGCCTCCTGGCATGTATGTATAATGCCCTCTATATATAATTAATATGTTCAATAAGAAATAATTATTTTCGAAATTTTTTCTCTATGAGGTTTTTACGCTATCTACCTGACATTTCTTGTTAAGTTTTCCTTATTAAGTAGTTGTCCTAATTGCTATATATATATATATATATATATACATATATATATATATATCTATATATATATATATATATAATATATAATATCTATATTATATATATGAACACGATATTTTGAATACTAGAAGGATTTTTGCTGTAGCTTTGCTTGATCTGTGCTGATCTGGGGTTAACAACAACAGCTATAAACTATGAAATAATGCTTTCCTTTAACCTTCCTCGCCACCAGTGTATTCAATGTCAACGCAACGACCACACAGGGACCGCCTTTTCTTCCTTTAACCAAATAATAAAAGGAAATGAAAACACATTTCACCTCTGTGATCTTCGATTCCACTGCTTGTACTAGACTATTACAAATAACGCACAAGACATTACATTCTCGTCTATTGTGTTTTATTATATCATATTATATTATAGCATTTTATATTGTATAATGACATTACATTGTATTTGATACTATTGTTAACACTACAAATAGAGAAGATATCTACCGACACATTATGATACTTAAAAATATCAACAAAAAAAATTCAGTACGTACTGAAATCAAATGAAATTATTAAATAAAAGCGTGTGTGTGAGTGCTAGCAAATGATAGCGTGTTAGTACGTGTATATTACGTATGATTATCTATGATAGAAATCAGTTACACACACATATATATATATATTATATATATATATATATATATATATATATATATATATATATATATATCACATATATATATCTATATATATATATATATATATGTATTCATCTATATATATATATATATTATATATATATATATATATATGTATATATATATATATCTATATATATTATATATATATATATATATGTATGTATATATATATATATATATATATATATATATATATATTATATGTATGTATAGATGTAGATATACTTATATATTAGGAGGCGCAATGGCCCAGTGGTTAGGGCAGCGGACTCGCGGTCGTAGGATCGCGGTTTCGATTCCCAGACCGGGCGTTGTAAGTGTTTATTGAGCGAAAACACCTAAAGCTCCACGAGGCTCCGGCAGGGGGTGGTGGGGGTCCCTGCTGTACTCTTTCACCACCGCTTTCTCTCACTCATATTTCCTGTTTCTGTTGTACCTGTATTTCAAAGGGCCGGCCTTGTCACTCTCTGTGTCACGCTGAATATCCCCGAGAACTACGTTAAGGGTACACGTGTCTGTGGAGTGCTCAGCCACTTACACGTTAATTTCACAAGCAGGCTGTTCCGTTGATTCGGATCAACTGGAACCCTCGTCGTCGTAACCGACGGAGTGCTTCCGATATATATAGTTTCACATATATATGTATATATAATATGCATGTATATATGTATGTGTATATCCATGTCTACCTATCGATATGTGTGTGTGTTTGTGTTCGTGTGTGCGTATGTGTGCGTGCGTACCACTTAGTAACGTACATCAATCTACAATTTATAGTCTGGGAAAAAAACCTTTTCTATATATAAATTAAGAATTACACTAACATTACAGTGTCTGGGGAATATTCGGCCACATTGCAAGCTGATTCAGTAATTAGGCTGAACAGTAAATATGTTGAACTCGACAGATGAGCGGTCAGTTTTTTGCGATTTGAGTATAAAGAAGTGGAAGGTGCATGTCTTAGTGTTAGGGTAACGCACTCAAGATTGTAGTTTCGATTCCTGGACCGTGATATACGTTGGAATTTTTAGCGAAGCACTTCATTTCATGTTGGTCTAATCAACACAGCGACTAAAAATGAGAAATTCAGCGTCAGACCAGCGCAGTGTCCATGGGACGGAAATGCTATAAATACGCTAGAGAATACTGGAAATCGGTCCACCGGTTCTACGCACTTTAATGACTAACCCGGACTGGTTATATATATTATATATATATATATAATATATATATATAATATATATATTATATATATATATATATATGTATTTTGTATTCTTTTTTCTTTTATTCCTTTACTTGTTTCAGTCATCTGACAGCGGCCATACTGAAGCACCGCCTTTAGTCGAACAATTCCACCCCAGGACTTACTCTTTCTAAGCCTAGTATTTATTCTATCGGTCTTTTTTGCGGAACTGCTAAAATACGAGGATGTAAACACACCAAATCACTTGTCAAGCGATGGTGGAGGAAAACACTGACACACAAAGACATACATACACATATACGACGGGCTTCTTTCAGTTTCCGTCTACCAAATCACTCACAAGGCTTTGGTCAGCCCGAGGCTATAGGAGAAGACACTTGCCCAAGATGCAAGATGTCACGTGGTGGGACTGAACCCGGAATCTTGTGGTTGGGAAGCAAGCTTATCACACAGCCACTCCTGCTAATGTATGTATCTTATAAGTAATATTAGAAATAATATCTAATAATATTCTATGGATGTGTTGAGGTAGGCCCATAAAAATACATGTCATGCCGAAACATATGTACCAATGCATTAATAAAAACGCAAAAATCTCAAGTCGTGGATTTGTATAATTGCAACACCATATGAGCACAAATGCGCCTGAGACAATTGTACAGTTACGAGCACCAGGCTACCTTTGCAAAATTGACGCCTCAAACACCACCACCACAACCAGTAATAACATCAACAACATCAATAGCAACAACGATGCAAACATCGCCCCACCATCACCTTAGTAATAATAAGAACGACAAATTTTACTGCAGCCAGCGACACCTAACGCCAATAATGTTAGCAAAGGTGAAAGCAACAAGGATATCAACAGCATCACCACCCTATGTGGTCAGTCTCACCCTACCAACAACACCAGATTCACTTCGACTACGCCACTACCAACAACAACCCCACCGCAGATATTTACATTACCGTTGCCACTGCCATGGCGTATGCGTTTCAGTTTATGTCCTGAAGCGAAGAGAATCAGAGTAAACTGATAAGCGATTCAATAATCATTAGTAGATCGATATAATGATATCAGTGAGACTGTAATGAAAAGGTGAACGAGGGCATGTATTGCATCACATCTTGCCAAACTATCAGATTCACTGAATGGTTTAATACGCAATCATAACGCATTCCTCGACCCTACTCGTCTAAAAACTTCATAAATGTTATCATCCTCTATTCTCTGTGATCTTTGTGTACTTATGCGGGCAGACACGAGTGTGTGTGTGTTTGTGATTTGTAGGTGTGACAGTGTGTGAGTGTATGCGTGTACACACACACAAACACGCACGTACACGCACGCACACACATATACATATTTAATCTTGTATTTTTTTTTCAGTTATTGGACTTTGCCATGCTGGGGCACATCGTTGGCATATTTAGTCGAACAAATTACCCCACCACTTAATTCAGTCGTTTAAACTAATAGACTACCCGTTACATACGTATATATATATATATATATATATATATATATATATATATACTCACATGTCCGACGAACAGGAACGTGAAACTCTCAGTAACAGCTTTTGATATAATTCTGCTACTTTTA
Organism: Octopus sinensis; assembly: GCF_006345805.1. NCBI lineage: Eukaryota > Metazoa > Mollusca > Cephalopoda > Octopoda > Octopodidae > Octopus > Octopus sinensis. The sequence goes on along the minus strand of NC_043006.1, from coordinate 95,025,945 downwards.
AATAAAGTATATATACACATATACATATACATATGTGAGTGTATGCACTTGTGTATAAGCATATATATATATATATATATAAATAAATGCATACATTAGATATATGCATTATTAGTGCTAAATTTGATTTTTGTATGTCGCCCTTCGTCATTTACATTGAGATTGGATGTGGTAAATGAAAAATAAAAAGCCCTCCAGATATATTTCATGTGTGTGTGTGACGTCTTTAGATTGTATTTCTGCGCTCTTTCGCGTGTAGGGCAAACACTGTATTCGTAGCTGAGGAGTCGAATGAATGCTTAGCTAGCATTTGACGAAAGTAATGCTACTAAGAAATTTGTTTGCCGATAATGAATCAAGTGCAGCTGAGGACAGCAATGAAGCATTTGGTTTCAGCATTGCATCAAATTTCAAAATTGCTTGATAATAGATTTTACTGAGATGCTGACCTTGCAGTCATACGGTCTTACGCCATCCAAAATCCCATATATCACACAATTAAACAAAAGATTTAATTATCAATTTCACGTTGCTTAGCCTTAATAACAGTCATCAATGGCAGAAACAGATGCAAATTTCCACTGACGTCACAGGTACAGTCCGGTTGATTATCGATCATACAGAAAGGTGACGGAGAAGACAATGAATATGATTATATATTCCAACCTCATTCTCAATGTATTTTAATAATTAATTAATAAGTGCAAGAATAATTAGTGATCCTGGAGATGAGGAGGGTAGTTATTACGTTAATGCATCGAAATTGTCTGACTCTTCAGAAAATTTCGTTTTCTTAAATAAATGTACGAAGTAGCGAGATAGACCAAGAAAGCTTGACATCATCTGGTTTAACGACGCCTTCAGCAAAAGTGTGAAGTCAAATGTAGTGAAAGTCAGCTGAAACTACAACACAATGCTTCACAACAATAATCTAAAATTTAGTTACAGCTGTCTGGAAAACATTACTAGTATTATAATGATTAATCTTTGAATATCCAAGTAAATGAACATCCAGAAATGAATGCAAGCCAAAGTTGGCCGCTCTTTGCTATGGAATAAATTGTCTACGTAAAGAGCATAACAAGTCGTGTGGATAGAATGGAAAAAATAGATATTCATAATAGTATGTGCGAAGGCGAATTAAAGGTCCACCTCCTCAATCACCAGTACACTTATAGGAATATATGTCACATAAATGTATTTTATTCAACGCTGCTTCGTGCGACTTTATTTCTATGATTCTAGCTTCAACAAGACTTAAGCACATCTGCAAATATACCGTTTGATGTTCTAGTCGTATATGGGCGAATCATCTCTATCGGTCTGTTGAGAACAGAATAGGGCTCGACATCGGGAAAGAACAGAGAAACATATATGCGTCTTGTATATAACCTTATATCGTCTATCAGTAGCGATTAAAAACGCTGTATCGAACATTACGATTTTAGTTGGTTAATAATCGAATACACCCACCACCTATATAACATTAGGAAATACTGCAGCGTTCTGCAGAGAAATACCACGCAATAACGAATCAAACTGATTCCATAGACAAACTATCAGAAATAAAATATGAACAGAACACTATGAAGAAAATAAATTCTAACAGGGAAACTTGAATACCAGAATGGAAACTAACTGATCTACCAGACAAACAGAAAAACAAATGAAAATACATAAATAAGTGACTTCAAGGCATCAACCCAAAAGTGATTTCAAAGCGTCAAGACAGAAGCGATTTTAAGCCATTAAGATAGAAGCGATTTCAAAACCCAGCATTAGGCATTAAGATAGAAGTGATTTCAAAGCATCAAAACAGAAGTGGTTTCAAATCGTCAAGATAGAAATCGAAAATAGAGATGATCCAGTGTGTATGTGTTATCTGAGGATTTGCTCAACAGTGAAAACCTGAAGTCATCAAATTTAATAAAAATACATACATATTTAGCAACAATATGATTAATATAACTGCCGAATTGGTTATTTCTTATTTTATTCGTGTAAATACATGGAAACATAATACTATTTCTAAAATTCAAAACGCACACTGTTTAAGATATTGAGTTCATTTTCCTTCTTATCGTTTCTATGTACTTAATAGTACCATACACCTCCATATATAAATAAATGTGTGTATGTATATACATATGTCTATATAAATACATATATATATAAATATATATATATGTATATATATATGTATATATATATATATATTATATATATATATATATATATATATATATATATACACATATACACATGTATGCGTATGTATATGTGAGTTTTGTTAGCATGCATGTATATACACACATTATTACATACATGCATACATACATGTATATATTTATTTATTTATATTTATTTATTTATATTTATATATATATATGTATGTATGTATATATATATATATAATCTCTGCTAAACATTGAAATGTTGTGTACATATGTTTTTATTACCTTCGCCTTCTCTAAGGCGGACGTATTGTTTTCAGTCGTGTTTGTCCTTGGACAAGATGTCTCAAGAACCGCTGGATGAATTCGAATAAAACTTTCAGGGATATTTGACCTCGTGACTGACACAAACTGATTAGATTTTGGGATCAATCCAGTACCGGAAAAGGATTCTGAATTGATTTTCCTGTCTTTTTTTTTTTTTTTACTTAATTTCTGAGAATGGTCGGGTTCATTTTTAGTGTCCTTGTTTGTGGGAGCAGTCGAGTTTATTTCAGTTTTTCTCATTTTAAAACTCATCTCTGCCTAATCGTTGAGAGGACGTTGGTGTTGCCTTGGCGGAGGTTTGTGCTCTCTGAGTGCTCTTATTTTGTCATTATTATTTTTCTTTTTGATTTTATACGCGTGTGTGTTTTCTGCCTTAATATATGTGTGCGTGCGTGTGCATGTTTACGTGTGCTACTATATAACATAGTCGTTTTTCAAATAATTCAAATGGTTTGTCTTTATTGTTTCTTGAGATTTTTAAGTGCGTTTTCTTTTACCTTACGTATTGATATCCATCTTATGACGTCATACATAAGATAGACTACACCAAGCAGGTGCTGCATCGCCTACCATTGTTTTAAAGCTGATCCGAACTTCACTGTAGACACAGCCATGCATATATAAACTCATTGATAAATAACATGATATTTAGCGTCGAAACTCATTTTTATCTTTGTTTATGTACACAGAAATAGTTCACACATTTTCTTTTTGTCATATTAGGAAATGTTAATGTCTTAAATATTATATTGCAAGTCTTCGCTTGTTTTCTTCTTGTACAATAATAACATTCACATATTTATAACGATAATGAAAATATAACAACAGATGCTTATGTTGTGTGATCCCAGCTCAATTCTGAGCGAATTTATTGTTTTAGGAACTTATAAGAACAATATTTTTTTACGTGTCCTTAAATTATTTAAGACGTAAGGATGTCCTTTATATGATATTTGCTGCTATTTCTAGTGGGTCTAGCAAAAACCCGGATGTTCTTTCCATTGGTTTAGGGTATTTTCCTTTAATGTTACTAGCCCCAGATCAATTAGCCCCAGATCAATTTTGATCGAGTAGAGCTCATACTGGTTCAAACGTTTGGCACAAGGTCAACAATTTATATATATATATATACATATTTCTCCACTTGAGCTTTCTTGGCGTAACACATGGACGAAACAGTCGTGTTACAGGAACAACAAGTATAATATTATAATTCTTACCGTCAGGTCAAACAGATCAGGTATAACAATTAATTACCATTAATGCGGCGATGGTCAAGGCAAGTATGATTTGATTTGCTTTGCTTCTAGTCTGATGAGTCGAGAACGGTGGAAGTAATTATATAAATTTGTTGATGACTAAATTGCAAAGAACTACTACAAACTAAAGAAAATGTGGGACTGAACAAAAACATTCAGGGTAAGCATTTATGCGTTGAGGCTATTGTTGCACCCCGACTTCGAATGCAAGAGTCGGTGTCTCATTAAGGCTTGAAGCTGCTCTCTTAATGTTTCGGCCCCTCCCACCACACGACATCAGAGCAGGCGGAGTCCACCTGTCGATGTGAGTACCATGAGTCCCTCACAATAGCATGAGCGTTGTTGAGTCACATGTTGCGACTCTTATCCAGAGGTTTCTAATAACCTGAATGTTTTCTTGTTTTATTTGATCATTACACCTTCATCCAGGTGTAATGGCTTGCTTTCTGACTGGATTCCGACAGTTTTCTTTCAGAACATCTCTTGTCTCCTTCGCAGCTGGTCGAAGACTCCTGAGCATCGGGTAAACCTTGGTTTCAACGAATCCTCTGAAACCTGTCGCAACCAGTTGGAAGTAAAAAGTAATTGGTGCGTGTATTACGCGAATATGAGATAAAGGACAAAATATTTCTCCTCTGTCTTTGTAACAAAATAAGTAGAAAACAAGAAGTGAATAATAGATAAGTACAAAACATTAGACAATGACAGAAAAACGAAATGTTAGCAAAATAGTATTCTAAAATATACTAAGGAATATAAAAACAGAAAATCCGCTCCACGATCAATACTCTGCAAGACGTGAGAGAAAGGAAGTAAAACAGTGTGAAAGATAAGTATGGCTGAAACGCTTTCGGCTAAATGCAGAAACAGAAATCTGATTTTGGTTGCACAGGACCAATGCCTTGTCAGAAACAATTACGAAAATAAACTAATGAGATATGTGCTGACAGAGAGCGCAGACTGCTCAGCTACTACAACGAGAAAATTGACTGCATCATTTATAGCCGCAAAGCCCTTGCTATGTCTGAATAAATTTAGAGCTGTGAACAAGTTGGTAGCGATGTCTGTTATGTAATATGCTAACATGATGACCTGAAAACGAATGTAAAATTCTATTAACGTATACAAAACATTGTACAGGACGACGACCAAACTAGAATCTCCTGTGACTTGTCTGTTTGGTTGACAAGGAAATTGAGGCAAAAGGTCCACGTATAATTATTAAAATACCTGACAGCGTCATCCATTCTGAACAAAATAAAATTCTTTGAGAGGAAGTACGGAATCAGAATTTAATGATCTTCCATTTAAAAGAAGAAGGAACGTAGCATAGAAGTTAAAGTGATTCCAACAAAAATAGGAATACTGTGTTCTCTGAAGACCAAAATTATACAAACTATTCTAAGGGTTCACAATGTTCTACGCAGTCCATGATATAGCTCTGCTAGATGCATCACATCTTCCCTTTAATAACGCAATTCAAATAGTACGCCCTACACACTCATCCTTTTATAAAATAGCACAACCGACGCAGCACACAGACTGGAATTCTCCGCAGATGTTATAACCTGACTCTTGCTCTGTACAATTGCGACCAACGTTATAACATAACTCGAACTCTTCAATAAAGCTGGGAATAGGAAAGATTCTTAAAGTGTTGAAGTGAACTCGCAGGATTTGTTCCGACTTATTTCACTCTGATTTCAAATCCAGCCGAAGTCAATTTTGACTTTCATCCATTCTAGGTCAATAAAAGGCATGAATCCAAGATTGGGGTAACTGTTAAAGAGTGAGGCGAAGTTTCTTATGCTTGTTTGCGTTCTGACAGCAATAGTTGAGATGACACTAATGCTGATCAATATCGGCCCAAGTCGACGACATGGATATACACAGGAGCTGCGTGGAGAGAAAACCCGGATAGATAAACAACGGCTTGTCTTCCTCAATGAACATTTATAATGTCATATTTTGATGTTTCGCTCAATGGAGACAATGCCGCTGAATGTATATATAGAATCGGGAACAAAGTCTAGAAAACCCTACGTGTATTTTGGTGGAATTTTGATGTGCAATAATTATTTCTACTATAAGTAAAAGGCCTGAAATTTAGGGGAAGGGACCAGTCGATTACATCGATCCCAATGTTTCACTGGTACTTAAATTATTGATCCTGAAAGTAGGAAAGGCAAAGTTGACCTCGGCTGAATTTGAACTCAGAACTTAAAGACCAACAAAATACCATGAAGATTTCGCCCGGTGAGCTAACGACTCAGCCAGCTCGCCGCCTTTTTCTGATTTACGATAACGACGGCACGTCCTAGTTGGTTCCCTAGCATTGAGCGCTATTGTAGCTCACCGGTAAATCAAATCCTTTACCTCAAAGGAAATAATTTATCTTACATCTTCTGATCTCTCCTTAACACTAGAAGATAGTACCACTGTGATCGCACTACCTGAAGTTTGTGCAGCAGAGAATCCAGTGAGACATTACATGCAAATAAGTACATTCACCTAAACAAACAGATTGATGTAATCACTTTCGGCCTAAATAGTTTTTGAAGCATTTCATTTTGCCACAGAGAAGCCTGATGTTACTGTATGAGTTACAAGTTCAAACCAGCGACGTATCTTATGTTTTATAACTCGCATTGTTTTGGATTTTCAAAACGAAAACATTTATGTCTAGCTAAAAATAATTATGCGGTTGGGAACTAAAATATTAATCAAGCGTTAATATTATTTTCATTATGTTTCATACAAGACTCACTTTCTTTCCTATTACTGTCATCTCAGTATTGTAATTTAGCCATCAGCTATTTGTAGTAGCAATGATTAGTCAATTTCCTGTGTTGCTTCCTGCTTTCGACCCCTCCCAATTTAAGTGTCAGTCAATAATTAATATTGGTTAATTTATACTTGTCTTTTTTATATCAGTTGCTTTTATAAAGACCTACTCATTAAATATCGTAAACAAAAGTCCCCTGAACATTGCTGTTTCGAATCTTGGGACTCATAAGGCCTATTATCCTCTTGCCAGTCCCTCATAGGGATTTTCCTTTACATCTGAGTGGACTGGACCAACATGAAATTAAATGTTTTGCACAACGTACCGTCCGGTCCGGGAATCGAAACTCTGATTTTTCAATCTTGAGAGCAGCGCTCTCCTAGTTTGTCGAGGCACTTTCACCTCATTAATTATATTTGTTTGAATCTAGTCACAAGGACTTTAAGGCAGTAACTGAAACAATCGTTACGGACAAAATGCATTTCAAGTTTTCTTCCGATTTTACATTCTGAGATCGAATGCCACCAACGTTGACTTTGCCTTTTATCATTTCGGGATGAATGAAATAGCTACCAACATTTCTGGCTTTGTACCAAAAATCTGAAACCTGTATAGTCACAAGGCCTAAAAGTTTGGGGCAGAGGGCTAGTCGATTACATGAAATATCAGAACCGAACAACCACTTCGGTTATCCAGGGATACAGGCATCCAGCAACAGGACCTCCGTAATGCTATGATGAACCGTGAAGTCTGGCGCAACATGGTAAATTCCATTGTCTCGACCACGGTCGAACAATGATGATGATCGGTTATCCACTTCGAATTGATGAAAGTCGATTACAGCAGAATTTGAAAACAGACGTGAAGATCCGGAAGAAATAACTAGAAGCATTTGTCTAGCAAGTTAGCGAGTCGTCTGCCAGCTCGTCTCATCAAACATAATTTCACGAAATTAATTCTTGTATCCTGTACCTAAACCGTCAATGATAATTCTCAGTTTCTAACACCTCATCTATATTCCTAGGCACCTCTTTGTCCTTCATGAATCTGAGATTAGCTTATACTGAAACATATATTAGGTTGTCTGTCGTACTTGCCAAAAATCAAAACTAAAAAATAATAGCATTTTCTCCCTACGTGGCACAATTATTTCTAGTTTGGTTCCGGAAAATTTTAAGTGAGTCGAATGTGATTTAAGAGAAATATTGTTCACTTGTTACCAAATAAAACATCACCAGCGATAATAGTGTGGTTGGAGATGTTAAATTTAGTAAGCATTATTTATTGATTATATAGATTTCTATCTTCGACCTGGTTCATTCGCAGAAAACCATATCTTGAAGGCTTTCTTTAATATCCGTGTCTGCAATGGTCGGATACTTTTATGCACAGCACATGACTCATTTCATCACACCTATTCACGTATAGAAAGCAACTGTATTTTACACAAATACATGCAAAGAAGAACACTATGCACACGTGTACGAACACACACAAACAAACACACATACACACACGCACACACACACACACGCACACATGCACACACACATATATATGTGTGTGTGTGTGTGTTGAGAGAGAGAGAAAGAAATAAGGAGAGCAATATGCAATTTTATTAAAATAATATTGTATTTATATCTCTCCCTCTCTCTATTTCTCCTTCTCTCTCTCTCTCCCACACACACACACACACACACACATATATACATATACATATATTATATTATATTATATTATATTATGTTATATTATATTATATTATATACATACGCATGAATACATACACACATACTCGTTGTCACTCACATACGCGCAAATACACACGCATATATGGTCACGTGTGTTTATGTGTGTGAATACATGCGCATATTCACAAACACATGAATATTGCAAACGAGGGAGCGTGAGCGAGTCAGTGAAATAACGGTGGGAAACAACGATTCGATGATGAATGTTTAATGAGAAATATTTCACTAAGAACATACAACTGCTTATCGGACTTATGTAACGAATAGAAATTTTATCGTATTTCATTCTGGGATTATCTCAGAAATACAGAGATTGAGCAAAAGTATATGGTGGATGTTGGCATGCTGTATTGCGGTTCAGAAAATCAAGAATATAACGAACGATTCAAAGCGGTTGCTGTGGCTAACATAACTTACCACCGAATAGAAGCCATCGAGTGACATCTATGACTTCCTGTCTGGCGTTCGCGACTAAGACATGCCAGAAACAACAACGTGCATCAAGCATTTTGTAGAAGGAAGTCCGATTGGCTAATTTTATCTTAGGTGGCCTACAAGGTCCTTAGTTAAGAAACTCGATTTGTAACAATGTGGTTTCGAGTTGGATTCAACTGTGTGGTAACTTGGGCATGTGCCTTCCATAGACACACAGCAAGACCAATGCTGTGTGAGTGAATTTGGTAAACGGAAATTTTGTGTTAGCCCAGCGCGAGTGCGTATATACATATACATATACATACACACATACGTATATATATATATATATATATATATATATATAAGAGAGAGAGAGAGAGAAAGAGAGGGGAGAACACGGGACAGAAAGTGTGAGACAGAGTTGTATGTGTGTATGTACATATATATATATATATATATATGTTTAAGTAGTTGAATGAATTATCCTAATATGGATAATTCGGTTAACCGATGCCCGGGTAGCAAATTTACGTCAGAAATCACGGTTGAAGCTACATGCCAAGGGCAGAAATCACGTGCTTTCGTGTGAAAATTTGTGTGTTTTTTTACTATAGATAAATGAAAGAATGGAGTCGAACGACGATTTAACAAAATTCCTTTATTCTCGACACATGTTTCAAAGACTGCATATTCTTAATTCCGAAGGAATAAAGGGTGAATTATGCCGTTTTCTCATCAGGAAAAACAAGGAACTTATGTCAGCATCATGACGAACAAAAATTCTTAGATGACTGCCCACACGGAGTCCATAGTAATAATGAGTGTTTCTTAAAAATATTCCGTTACAAGCAGTGACGTCAAAATTGGTTGGATGGATAAGATTCTAAAAAGTTCAAGAGTTCAAGAATGGTTGGAAGTGGCAAGTACTAAGAATAGGGGGGTGACAAAGTGCAAGTCGTATGTATGGTGATGCGTTGTTGTTTGCTTTTGCCAATGAGATTGAGTGCCTATGTGTGTGTATGTCTATAACTGCATTCGTGCCTATGTGTGTGTATATGTGTGTGTGATTGTTTGTGTGGGGGGATCAATGCAAAATACAACTAGTGGTGGAGTGACAGGTTTGTGTCTGTGTGTTTGATTGTGCTTATGATAGAGAGAGATGAGAGAGAGAGAGAGGGGGGAAAGATAGAGAGACAAAGGTAGAACATACCGTAACGAATTTGGTAGTAGGCCTTCAAATAACGGAGTATAAAAAAAATTTTGTCTATGGTGTTGTTGTAGATGTGGAACCAAATTATTAAAATTAAGGAGGTTATCTATATTAACCATCATTCATATGAGTTGAAGGTGTGTTTCTGCCAGTGCATGAACCTATAGGATTTCTCTTCCATTGTGTTTTCTACCATAGGATTTCTCTACCATTCTATATATATATAGAATATGAGGAGGCACATTGAGTAAGTGCTATAACTGCTCTTCCGTGATGTTCCAAGTTCCCACCTGAGGCTGGAGCTAGGGATCCGTATTAGGCTTCCGTATTAGCAGGTATATATTAGAGGGAAAAAGGACAACTAAAACCAAGGCAGCACGAGTGCCTCAACTCATTATTTAAGGTAGGCTGAATTTGTGGTCTTACAGCTGTTTCTGGGATATCACAAGTGATAGGCCAGCATATCCATACACTGGATATTCCGTCATCAGAGCATTATGAAAGTGGTGTATGTATGTATGTTTGTATGTATGTATGTCCCATGATCGCTTGACAACCGGTCCTAGTCTGCTTATGTCCACACAACCTAGCGGTTTGGATAAAGTGACTGATATATTAAGTACATAATTCAATATATATATATATATATAATATATATATATATATATATTATATATATATATATATATATATGTATGTATGTATATATGGGCTAGATTGATTTGTTGCGCTAATCTCTTCAGGACAGTACCCGTCATGGTTGTATTACAATGACTAAATCATGTAAACGCTAAAAGAGCTAACAGTACGGAAAACAGACCAGAATCCCGTGACCGCCATATTTACTTTTAATCATATATCTTCTTTGATAATATTACGCGAAACAAACACAATGACAACAGCAAAAAACGTACAGATCCCAATTCGTTTCTCGTATCCATTAAAAGTAAACCTCACATGGTGATTAGTCGAAATGTGAGCCTATCACTTTAGGCGACGAATATTTACTAGAAATTTCTGTTTCAAATGTGATTATCTTCCAGACTGCGACAGTAACCGTGGCGTTACTGTGTTTTTTTTTATAAACAGCCGACCTTCTTTGCAAAAGTCTGAGCACAGTGGATCTGTTGCCAATCTAGGTGGAGTCGGGTACGTTTCAGTTTGATATTCAAAATTTATTCACTAGGATGTGCGCAGACTCCCTCGACGGATTTTGACTCCCACCAGCTCTCCATTTGTCTTTTCTTTTTTCTTTTACTTGTTTCAGTCATTTGACTGCGACCATGCTGGAGCACCGCCTTTAGTAGAGCAAATCGACCCCGGGACTTATTCTTTGTAAGCCCAGTACTTATTCTATCGGTCTCTTTTTGCCGAACAGCTAAGTGACGGGGACGTAAACACACCAGCATCAGTTATCAAGCAATGCTAGGGGGACAAACACAGACACACAAACATACACACATACATATATATATATATACATATATACGACAGGCTTCTTTCAGTTTCCGTCCACCAAATCCACTCACAGGGCTTTGGTCAGCCCGAGGCTATGGTAGAAGACACTTGCCCAAGATGCCACGCAGTGGGACTGAACCCGGAACCATGTGGTTGGTTAGCAAGCTACTTTATTTCAAAACATTTGCCATAAAGGCAGTACACAGATTAAGTTAGCTTTGCGGGCTGGACGAGGACATTAATGAGGTGAATGATAATGAAAGAAAGATGATAAGGATGGGAAAAGACAGAAAGCGCCCGCCGTCTTTTGCTTCTCTAAAACATTGTTCTTTTTAAAAAGATAAACACAAAACGAGGTATTAAACCTCTTACAATTTTTCCAATTTTTGGACTTAGCAGTCCATTATTAATACAAAACGAGGTATTAATCCTCTTACAATTTTTCAATTTTTGGACTTAAGTCCATTACTAATAATACATATCGTCCTCGAAATAGCTTGTGCCCGCGCCCTCCACCATCAACCACGCCTCCCTCAGAACGTAGTCAAGTTCCGAGTTCGCGTCGCCCGGACCAAGTTATAATCTTCATTGAGCTCCTTTAGCCCTAGCGTCATGTCGAACGCCACGGCCTCCACAGCTACCTGCGGAGGCCATTCGGGGTCCTGTGTGAAGGCTAAAGGTGCTCCCTTGTAGTGCTCTTCCATCACTTTTTCAATTTCTCCTCCTCTATAGAAGAGGACCAATACATTCAGTTCTTTCGTTGGCGGCACAGTTTCCGCCAAGGGTATTCCTTCTCTTGTCGGTGGCACAACCCCAACCGACGTAGTTCCGCGACATTCCGGTGCTACACTGACAGCCGGTAATGTCCCGTTTTTCTTCCTCTTTTTCTTTTTTTTTCCCTTTTCAACTGAGGGAGGGTGCGTCTCCTCCGTGGCTGGAAGATTCGCCTTCCTCTCCTCACCCCTATTATCCTTTGGTGAGCACCCATTGTTGCTCACCTTCCTCTTTCGGCCTCTGTTTGAGGAGTCCTCTGCTTTCTCGGCCGTTATCGTTCCCTCTTCTAGAGTGGTTTTACTTAACTGTTCCGGGATCCTATTTTGTTCCCGAGGACAGTTCTTCTCTATGTGGCCGGACTCCAAGCACCGATGACACTTAGGGGGGCGACCCTCAAGCATCACCGGGTACCTGCACCCGGCCATTTTCAAAAAATCTGGAAGAACCAGATTAGCTGATTGGGTCCACAGGGTCAAAATTGCTTTTGACCCAACCCAAGCAGCCGCAGGAAGAACTTTTACATTGAGGAGCTTAGTTTCGCTGTCACCCAGACCCCGGCGGATAGTCTCCTCTATCCACTCGGGTTCTATGTCGGGTGGCAGTCCGCAGATCCAAGCTTTCATCAATTTCTTTTTTTTGTACGTGGGCAGGAATAAGATTTCCTTACCCTCCAAGGGTTTGCTAGCAAATTTGCAAGCCTCTTCAAGGGTGTCAAACCACACCGTTGCATATTTGACACCCCTGGAAATGAATTTAATTGTTGGCAAATACTCTTCCAACTCCTTCTCAATTGCCGTCTTTTCGAATAGGGCGATGGTGTCAAGTGCCTTGGAGTAGGTTCTCAACACCACCGTCCTATCTTCACGGTCTTTTAACCACTTTTTGGGTGGTATGATTTCCCACTCCAAAATTTTGTTATTTTTCATTGCCATGTTTTTTTAAAAATATATTCAAATTAAACTCAAAAGCAGGAAGAAAAAGTTCAAAAGTCCAAATAAAATTTGATAGATTTTTGAAAAAACAAAAAGGAGAAAGCACAACAGAAGGGAAGAAATTAACGGAAAGTCGCAATAAAGAAAAAAAACAAAAGGGGGGGGGGGTTAAATGAAGTTCAAAAGAAAGTTAATAAACAGAAAAAACACAGCAAAAATATTCTGGCCTTGCGGTACTCCCGGCCTGGGTGGAACATGGAACGCCGCAACTGCAACACAACCTCCACAAAAATGGGTCCGAAAGGTAATCCAATAGTGGCTTATTTTTATAATTTTCTTGCGAAGTACTCTGACAAGGGAATAAATTCAACATACCCAAACACAGCACTGGCTACCGCCAACGGTAATTTTAACAGTAACTGTATTGAATTCTGAGGATACGCCCCTCCACTGTTTTTTCTTTTTTTTTTCAATGAACACAAAAACGGCAGCCGCCGAGAGCAGGTGAAATTGTCTCAGAGTTGGACACAACCTACTGAAATAATAATTGGCACGCAATAAATTATGCCCAACTCACAATAAACAAAATCACTTACCTCGACAACTTTCCATTTTGGTCTTTTTTCTTTAATTGGACAGAGCTGATTGACTCGCGTCCACTCTGGCTGAACAGGAATTAGCTGACTAATTGCGCATGTGCGTTAGCAAGCTACTTACCACACAGCCACTCCTGCGCCTGTGTAGATCTCCATTAAAACCCGTCCTCGATTCCAGCTTTTGATAACAAATCCTTTATCGTTGGTAAACCAGCCGACACATGGCACTGCTTTTCTAGTGCTCTAATTTCTTCGAGACCGAAAAGCAGAATATTTACGCAGTTACAGAAGTAGAATCCTTTGTTTAACTCTGCTAAAAGCACGTCCACGTTGATCAGTAATGATTAATAATGATTAATAATACAATACCGGGAAGAGTCTTTTCACTCCCGACAACAAAAAGGAACACACAATGCCGTACACACCCCAGCAACAGGGAGGTACAGCAGGGGATGCAGTAGAAATTTGCCTGAAACTAAAAAATGTTGAACAATGATGATGATGATGATGATGATGATCGCGGTGGTGGTGGTGGTGGTGGTGGTGGTGATGATGATGATGATTTTGGTGGTGGTGGTGGTGATGATGATGATGATAGCGGTGGTGGTGTTGGTGGTTGTGATCGTGATGAGGATGATGGTGATGATGATGATGATAGCAGTGGTGGTGGTGGTGATGATGATGATGATGATGATGATGATGATGATGATGATGATGATGATGATGATGATGATGATGATGATGATGATGATGATGACGACGATGATGGTGGTGGTGGTGGTGGCGGCGGCGGCGGCGATGACGATGTTGATGATGCTGAGGATTCCAGAGTTGCGTAGCCCTACAAGGGCTAACAATCCTGATGTTGATACAAATATAACCCATCAGTGACTGGCTGCAGCTGGACTTAAAACTGGGAACAGAAGTCTTCATTTTAGCAGCTGAGGGTCAGTGTTTGCTCTCTAGAAATTACCAAACAGTCGTTCTTTAAAATGTGCTGATCTAGCCTGGCACCATTGTGGCAAAGCCCAAGAAAACAATTGACCACCTCATCTCTGGATGTTGTGTGGTAATCTCAAATGTGTATACTAACGGCCACGGTGCAGCTGGTAAGTATTTGCAATGATTGATATGGCATAAGTTTGCACTCTCAAATCAGAAGAACACAAGTCAATGGTGGTAACATAAACCTGTCAAAGCAATAGAAAATAATGATATCACCGTTCTTTGGAACTTTATTATTCAAAATGGTCGGGTTATGCAGGTCAACAGACAAGATATTGTGGTGAAAAATCAGAATGATAAAACATGTATTTTCATTGCTATGAGAATTCCAGCAGACTGCAATATGTCTATGAAAAGAACTCGAATAGTTAAGTAAATAAAAGAATCTTGAATTAGAGGTCTCTGAAATGTAGTATCTAAAAGCATCAACTGTGAAAATTGGGTGCCTTAGGATAATGCCAAATGGTGCCCTGAAACACCATAATGAAATGCAAGAGAACCCAAGTGTATCATAACTACACAAAATTGTTCTTGTGAGTATTTCCCATATTCTAAGGTAGATTCTCTCAACATGAGGTATAAATCGTTTAAGAGCTTTCAAAGTCGTAAATATTTCAACAATCTTTTAATGAAATCTTAATTCCCAGGACTCTTCCTGCATTATACCATTGCTGCTCATTAACACCATTCGTAGTTAAACGTCTAGCCGGCTGTTACTTGAGATCATTGGATGAGACTTGGAACTGTTCGTCTAAAACAAAGCAGCAAATACGAAGTAA
Organism: Octopus sinensis; assembly: GCF_006345805.1. Taxonomy (NCBI): domain Eukaryota; kingdom Metazoa; phylum Mollusca; class Cephalopoda; order Octopoda; family Octopodidae; genus Octopus; species Octopus sinensis. The sequence continues at coordinate 95,010,478 of NC_043006.1, read as the reverse complement.
AATAATTCGTTTTAGAATCAAGTTCAAACACGTCAGATCGATTTTATGATATTAAATGAAGTCAAGTAATTATTTCATTGGATAAGAAATGACGAGATTGATAAACACAACACTGATCAACCTAAACGTAAGATAAAAGACCTTTAGTTCTATTTTCACGTGATTGTGCTACTTAAAAATACCATTCACCAAAGGAACCAGTGAGATTAGACTCTATGTACTAGAAAATAAAAAAAGGAGTGTTAGATATTTTATTAGACTGGAAATCCTCTTTGACAGGAAAACTTTAAGGGTACGCTTCCAATACATATGGTAAAATACCCCTGGCTTTATGCACTCTGACTGTTTCAGATCATTATAACATTATTTAAAGAGAAAACCGTTTATCAATTGAAGAGCGATTAAAGTAACATTGAGTGTGCCTTGCTTCGAAACTTGAAGAATTTATGTTGGAAGGATCAACAATTGTTCAACCAGATGAGATTATCTTGATTAAAAATATCAATTAAGAACATTTTGAAATACGACAGGTCTTTGTAACTTCACAGTTAAGGAGATATCATAATTGGAATCGTCTTTCATGGAAAGCTTTTATGGTTTGAGGGAACTTCGAACTAAAACCTACAACCAGGACTGACGATAGCGAGGATGACAACAAAGCTGTAAGTGACTGTAGGCATTTATGAGGAGTTACTGTCAACTATGTTTGGTTTTGTAGTTTATAAATTGGCAACAACTTTCTGGTTTTCCTGCGATATCTTCCGATCTCAATCTTGCAAGAGGAAACTAAATGAATTCGGGGAAAAGTTGTGATATAGAAACATTGGGCAATATTGGCAAGGAAATAACAAGAGATATTAGATTATTCGGAATATTGCCCTGAGAAAATGAGATACAGAATATAGCAGTTCATGAAACGGCATATATGTGTGCTTGTGTGTGTGTGTGGTGTGTGTGTGTGTGCATACACCAATATATATATATATATATATAATATATATATATATATATATATGCGTACATGTATGTACGTATATATTTATAGATAGATAGATAGATAGATAGATAGATAGACAGGTAGATAGATAGATAGATAGATAGATAGATAGATAGATAGATATATAGATAGATAGATAGATAGATAGATAGATTGATAGATAGATAGATAGATAGATAGAAAGATAGATAGATATATAGATAGATAGATAGATAGATAGATAGATGATAGATAGATAGATAGATAGATAGATAGATAGATAGATAGATAGATAGATAGATAGATAGATAGATAGATAGATAGATAGATAGAGGAGATTTTATGTTGAACAGCCGAAGATTTTGCAATTATTGATACCCGGGTCTTGAGGCAGAATATTGGTAAATATGAGTTTGCCTATAATATTGCTCCAAACTCATTACTCAGAAGCAATAAAAAGGATATTCATCTATAAGTAATCACAAAGA
>NC_043006.1:94984014-95004014 GCF_006345805.1 Octopus sinensis | reverse complement strand
AAAACGTGAATAAAGAGGATGAAGTGGAAATATTGTGCTTTCCATTTCTGTGGTTGCACTTTGCAAAAGCAGATATTACACGAGGTTAGCATTGCGGTTAAATGGACTAAGACTGGCTGGCGTTCGTTACAGCAATAGTACAAGCTGCTAGCGATAAGCATTTATACGAAACACTGTATAGAGCCTAGAGTCCAACGCCAATTCAGCCTCAACGAAATGTCATTCCTCAATTTAAAGCAATCTTTCGGTTTTTAATATATAATGTTGCCTTGTTCATCGTGTAAATGTGAGTGTGTGTGTGTGTATGTATGTGATAAAGACTGACATGTGTTGATCAGATAATGGCGAAAGCGGAGAATGTTATTACTTGTGTTCCTGCTGTTGCTGCTGCATTCGTATTTGTTTATGTTTGTCTTTGTTTGTATATCAGCATCTAGCATTGAAATGTAATTAAAATTTGAGTGACTTTTAGCAAACACTTATGCCTTGTATCTGTGTGTTTGTGGGTGTACATCTATCTATCTATCTTTATATATATATATGTATGTATATGTATATATACATATATATATATATATATATATATATATATATATATACATACACACGCACACATATGTATTATAAACATATTTATGCATTCCAACGAATATGCATATATATATATATATATATATATATATATACATACATATATATATATATATATATGTTTGTGTGTGTGTGTGTGTGCGTGTATCTATATACATATATGTACATTGTACATATATGTGTATATGTGTATATGTGTATATATATGTATATATGTATGTATGTATGTATGTATGTATGTATGTATATATATATATATATATATATATATATATATATATATATATATATATATATACCCGTATTTTCATATATACAGTGTTGTGTATGTCTACGTTTGCTTGTGGCTTCTGTATTCGTATGTCAAGCAATTACTTACTGGGGTCATGATATTACTTCAAACTGTATACACACATACATGCATACATACATATCTGTAAATGTATCTATATGTGCGTATGTACGTACGTATATATATATATATATATATATATATATGCGTGCGTTTGTATGCTCGTGAGTATATCTCTATGTTTGTGTGCAATATATATATATATATATATATATCAACTAATGCATGTATATATATGTGCCTGTATGTAAGTGCGCGCACACGTATACGTGCATGTGTTTGTGTGTAGATATATATACACGCAGAGGGAAAGCGAATGAAAGAACAATTCTACTAAATGTCTTTTTTTGTACTGCGCAAATCGAATTATTCCGTTTCGGCCCATGTCTAAGTTAAATGTTAGATCTTTACGTAAATGTCACATTGTTTTTCCATAAGGGTCACAGAATATGCTGTTCCCTCCGCCACGACCACAACCACGACCAGATTAAGAGCAACAGCATTAACAACAACAACAACGGCTACAAGAACAGTAATAGTAGAGAAAGAAAAGTGAGGTGGGGGTGAGAGAGGTGTAAGATGGAAGTGGTATGTCAGAGTGGAATGGAGTGAGGTTTTGGAACCGTCATTACAAAGATAATTCGAGGGAAAAAAAACAATATTCTACTTTTCTTCTTCCGCTCCCCCTCATCCTCTTCATCCTCATCCTCCGCTTTTCTTGTAATCATCTCTTCTTTACTTGCTGAACGGGCAGGTTTAGGGAACATGCAGAGGAGAGAGAGAGAGAGAGAGAGAGAAGAGAGAGAGAGAGACCTTCGCATCTTCTCTAAGCATGCTAGAAATAGCTGTCAAAATCTTAGTGTGACCTGACAGGTTTGTAAAGCATGCTAGAAATAGCTGTCATAATCTTAGTGTGACCTGACAGGTTTGTAAAGCATGCTAGAAATAGCTGTCATAATCTTAGTGTGACCTGACAGGTTTGTAAAGCATGCTAGAAATAGCTGTCAAAATCCTTGTCTTACCTGATAGGTTTGTACATCAGAATTATAATTGTAATCCATATGGCCATCTTCAACACCTTTTCTTTCTACACACACCGTTTTCACCCACAATTTCACTTATAATGTTACCCTCAACGTTTACTCTACCCGAAGAAACAGTGAAAGAATCTTGTCTGAGGCCTCGACCGTCTGCTCTCAACTGTGGTCATGACACAGTGTCAAATTAATAACGGAAATTGTGGTGGTTCAGTGGTGCTACGCAAAACAGATTGCATCAAAGGAATAGCGGAGCAAGAGGGCAATGCTGAAAGAGCTATGACCCTCTCCCCTGTAGCGGAGATGGGGGAGATATGCAATAGTACACACATGAAAATTCCTGAAGGATTTGGAACCAAACTTTGGCATCGAGAGTTATACTAGCCCCTGAAATGGACATCACTGCAGTGTTACAAAGGTCCCTATAATCCCGTCTAGAGTGAGTGTCATGTACTCAAACAGCCAGTGGATCAAGGGCTCGCAGCTCTTTAATACCTTACAAAGCATATGAGAAATCTACATGAAGTAGTGGTAGATATTTTCAAGTTAAAAGCATACCTCATGCTCTCCAAGATCCGAGGTAAACCTACATCACAGTAAGGACATTAAAAAGAGGGCAGCAAAATCGATCTCCCTCCTTCTTCAAAAGCCAATCACAAAAGAATGGCCACTGAAAATGTAATAACACGAGCGATACTCCAGTATGACCACAGCCTTTGGGTTGAAACTCATGAAAGAATAAATGTCACCAAACAGTAGGATTGAACCAGGATTCTTGTAATTTCAAAAACAGACTTCTAAATACGTTGTCATTCCTGCCTCTCCATCAATTACAATTAGATAAACTGTAAAAGAAAACTAGTTAATGGGAAATGTGTCTTAATCACCCAACGCTTGTGACAATTCTAGGTATATTACACTAATACACACACACACACAACACACACACACACACACAAATATATACATTCACGGACACAGACATATAGACATAGCTGTGTGGCAAGAAGTTTGCTTGCCAACTAAATAGTTTCGGGTTCAGTCTCACACCCTAGCATCTTGCCCACGTTCTCTTCTTCAATGTATACGAATAAACACACACGCACACACACACACACACATACATATGTATATATAATTTACTTGTTAATACCAATTCTGCGTGTGAGGCGTTCCATTACATAATAAACGAAACAGTGTATAGTAAATAAACAAACGGCATAACGTTTGCTGAGTGTACAGCCGGACGAAAGACAAACACAGAGGGTCCTTAATTCTTCATCAGTTAGCAACCAATTAGTAAAGTGTGACGGCGGCGGCAGCGGCGGTGGTGGTGGCGGTGGCACGGTTGCGGCGAGCTGGCAGAAACGTTAGCACACCGGGCGAAATGCTTAGCGGTATTTCGTCTGCGTTACGTTGTGAGTTCAAATTCCGCCGAGGTCGACTTTGCCTTTCATCCATTCGGTGTCGATAAATTAAGTACCAGTTACGCACTGGGGTCGATGTAATCGACTTAATACCTATGTCTGTCCTTGTTTGTCCTCTCTGTGTTTAGCCCCTTGTTGGTAATAAAGAAATAGGTTGTGGCGGTGGCACGGTGGTGGCGGCGGTGGCGGCGATGGTGGCGGTGGCAGTGGCGACGGTGGCGGCACCGTGCGATGCTGCGTCGGTGGGCACGAACATTTGCGCGGCGATCCACTGAGCGAACGCCGAACGACTGCGGGGGCTGATGTATATATTTATATATGTATGTTTGTATGTATGTATGTATGTATACATTGATGTATGTATGTATATAATGATTAAATTTAGAGGTGTGCTACTGCTACACACTCACACACATATGTGAGAGGTTTTGTTATCCAGAAGACCGAAAAGGCAGGTAAGGCAAAGGAAGTGCTACAGAAGCTCCCGGTTAAGCTGTTAAGCTTCCGGTCCAATAATAGCAAGAGTGAGGAGCCTAAGGCAGGTCGTGTGCGAGCCTTTATATGTTAAATAAAATAAGATAACAAATAAAATAAGATAACAAGGCATTTTGATATTGCTAGGACATTTATAAATAAAAGGAGGTCTTACAGCTGTTTCCGTAACGAGTTAAGAGTTAAAAGGAATTAGTAGAGTTCATTTTTTTTTTAAAGAAGTTATCCCGGAAAGGGAGAGATATACGAAAGATTAGATATAATACATAGAGTATAAAATGAAACTATGAAAATAAAAATACATGTTGGATGTTAAAGTTGCTGATCCATTATCCAAAAAATGTGTCGTGTAGAATGGGAATAGAAGCTTCTTGTCCAAGGTGTGTAAAATCTGATAAGAATTCATCTGTTGTTATTTCAAATGGATAGCGCGCAGATAATAATTGCATGTGCTGTTGCTCTTGCTCTTGCTGTTGAGCGAACGGTTTTCGTCCCAGAGCTCGCAAGATGGGAGAAGTCCGAAACGTGGTCCTTTGCTATTCGTAAGACCCGCAGAAGAGAAAGCAGGTCAACTCCCGACACCGAGAGTATCGACGGATGGATGAATGAGCATCCAGGCTCAGTGGTAATAGGAAGTCGAGGACAAGAAAAAGGAAGAAAGAGTGAGAGAAAGTTGGAGCGAAAAGAGTACAACAGGGGTCGCCCCCCCCCCTGCCGGAGCCTCGTGGAGCTTTATGCATGTGCTGTCCATTCAAAGGATCTTGTACTATAAATTAATTTTGAGAATTATACAGTTAAGGGGAATGTATAGAAAAAGAATTATGGGAATGGTATGCTTAACGGTAAGAACAGAGGTAGGGAAGGAAAAAGAACAAGAAAAAGAAAAAAGGGTGCTAGATGCTGGTCAAGATATTATTAGGGGTGGGGAAAGGAGAGCTATTAATAGATAAAAGGAATATGGGAGGGATAGAAAGAAGAGATAAGAAGGTAAGAAAGAAGTATGTGTGAGAAGCTGGAGGTGGGGAACCAAACGTGTGAAAGTACTTGGAAGGCCCTTCAGAACACGCTGTAACAATCACCCGTCCTCCTTCAATATCCCAGGGAGACGTAATTCCACAACCCTGGCCAAGCCCGTATGGACATTGAAAGAAAGTGTCACCGAGTACAGTATAAAGTGGAAGATTCTAGAAAAATATAAAGCGTATTTCAATAGTAACAGGAAGCGCAGATTATTATTGACTGAAGAAAGAGCGATCTTAAAGAGGACATAGCATCCAGGCATTTAACTGAACAGCACAAGTGAAATTTTTGAGCCTTACCCACACGAAATGAAGTGCATCATGTTATACCTGTGTGCCTCATCTTGACTATAATCACCAGTCCCCCAACTTCGGCTTTTCATCAACACAGGGAGTCCGGGAAAGATTTTGATCAGAACATCCACTAAAGCACCAACAAACTCACTCGCCCCAGTACGGCGGACACCCATCTAATAGAAACCCCCCACCAAAGAAAGCTCCCACACATATTGTGGCCCGCATGATTACATAAATGTGTCTATTCACCTCCAACAATAGAGAGAAGTTGCCGTATTTCGTTCTATAAAGTATACCTGCGAAGAGCGTTACATAATCGGAGTGTTACTTAACACTCCGTCGAATCCCTAGTGCGAAACGAATTAATAAAATCGGCCGTAATAGATGTATAGATTTGTACGCTTTGATTGATATGTGAGTGTGAAAAGAGAGAGAGAGAGAGAAAGAGAAAGAGAGGGAGAGAGAGAGATGTGTTTGTGCGTCTAAACATGTAGCTAGTTTATAGTACACATCATTCACGAAATCATTGACAATAGCCGCTTCATGGACGAGTTTTGCCTGACTCCTATATATATTGTGTTGTTAAAAAATCAATGCTTAAGAAATGTTATCTCGAGACAGATACGCAACAACTAGAGTTTCTACTATGTATGTATGTTAAGTATGATACTTACAGGGTTATTTTAACTTGATAGACACTACAAAGGATTTATATTCGCAATAACTGTGAATGATTTCCTCACTGTTTCCTATATCCTGGAGACGTCTCCTTGGCGTGATGTAGATGTTTGTGAGTAAGGACTAGCTATGCCGAAACTCATCTCATTTTGTATCTAGCAGCGTGGACGATTTTCCATTGCTCTCCGATATGTATATATTAAGATTATAACATAGCAAGCCCATAAAAGACGTTATCTCTGGACTATTACTGTAGTAATTTAACAGTCAACCATCTATATCTATCTATCTATCTATCTATCTATCTATCTATCTATCTATCTATCTATCTATCTATCTATCTATTTATCTATCTCTCCCTCCCTCTCTCTCTCTCTCTATATATATATATACACACACACTTATACATACACATATATATATATGTATACATACACACACACACACACACATAGAGACATGCACACACACATCACGAACGATACACAGGAAGGTAAACGCGCGCTCAAACACGGACAGACAAATACACACGCTCACTTAAATAGACTCTTCAGCTTATAAAGTTTTACATGCATAACTATATTCTGAACGGTAATACAACTCTAAATTTAGTCATTAAAAATCTTCCATAATGACTTTGCATTAGAACCTGCCCTACAACAGCACTATCATTCAACAGAACTCCACATACGCCAGAAAACTTAAACTTACAAGAGACATTATATAATGTTCTATGATCTAATAAATTCTGAGCATACCGAAATTTCGATGTCATTATCAAATTTTTCTTGTTTAAATATATATGCATGCATATAAACTCACACATTTATATATACATATATGTACACACACAGTCGTGCGCCCTCACACGCACACACACACATACATACACACGTGTATATATACATATATATATAATATAGAGAGAGAGAGAGAGAGAGAGAGATTTATAGATATAGATATATATATCGAAATCTATGTTACACATGCTTAAATACAAGCATTGATGTATTTGTATCTATTATGATATGTGAACTGATCTATATAACATCATATTTGCACCAAAGACCGGATATTCGTGGGTCTTTCTAAAAAGAACAATGTGATTTGCAACTTGCAAATCCAATAGATTTGTGGTACAGTGAAGATTTGTAAGACATTCGAAAGATTATCTATTGGAGTTTACTGGAATGGACATAATCACAAAATAACATATGCGTACTTGGAATATACACATACTTTAAGTAATCACGCACGCTGATAATATGGATAAAGAAGACGTACACTCCACTGAAATGCTGGCCAGTATATAAACGCCTACATATACGTACATATTATCTCGCTCAGATATTCACAAATCCTTGGAAAATGTCTTGATACAAAGAGAAAAAAAAGCAGGCCTTGTCATTTTGTCAATTTGTGGCTTGTTCTTTTTTTGAAGAAAAGATTGATCTAACTCTGAAAGAAGAATATATATATATGTGTATATGTGTTTCCCTCCACACGCACACATGTACATATATATATATATATTATATATATATATACACCGGTATGCATAAAAAGAAATATTTAGAGTTACGTTGAAGATAGAATGCTAACAGCATAGAAAACGCGAGATTGGGGAGAGAAATGGTGAATTGCACAGACAGAGTGATAAGTGATAGAGAGATTGAGATAATGAGAAGGAGAGTGAGTTGAGGGGATGCATAGTGATAGAGATATACATAATGAGCGAGAGATGGAGAAATATAGAGATATATGGTGAGAAAGAAACTCAGAGAAAATTATGTTAGACTAAAATAAAAAGAGAAGAAAAATTGTTTGCCTGTAACTATGCACCTGTCAAATGTAAAATGATCAAGTACATAGCTAATATTAGGACTTATTTCAACTCAGATTTGACCTTTAAAATGGAGGTTAGCGTTTTGAAATAAAACATTGTAGAAATATGTGGAAGACGAAAGAAATATGTACCTCGATGTGCTGTTTAGCTCTAAACCTCATTTCAGCTGATCATAGCATTTTATTTTCTATATTTTAGTTTTGTCTATAATCACATTGTAATATGTGTATTTCAGATTTTTTCTCGTATATCGTAATTGAACAAAAACTAGGTATCTTTCAATTTAGGTCATGAAAACAGAAAAATATGTTTTTATTCTATTCCTGGTGATGAGCATAATTCGGGTCGTTCTTTAACAAGAAATATCTCAATGGATTTTTAACGAAGTCTGTGGTCATTTTTGATTTCTGTAGTTTTCATACTCCCTGGGTATTTGGGGTTAAGATATACATATACATAGAGTGGCATGTAAACACACAGAGCTTTGAAGAGATTTGTTCGAAGGGTTTCTTCATGAGCTGCTACAATTAACGTTTCTGTTTCGCGCTTCAAGTTCTCGTCCGTCAACCGAGGCCACTTGTCGGATCTTTTCTGTTTCTCTTCCAACATTTCAAATATCAAAGTTTATTGAAAATTTTAAAATTTCGTACATTAATGTAGATTTCCAAGCCGAATTGCTGGAGTTATTTGACGTTTCCAAGATTTTTTTTGATTTTTTTAAGTTACAAAGTTTTAAAGTTTCATTATTTTCACCCAGTCAGGAAACAGGATTTGGAAGCTGCCATTTTGTGCGTGACTGCATATTTTGTCAACATCTTGTGTTTTTATATATAACCGTAAACAAATGAATTACACACGACTTATAACCCATCATAACTTTTTCTTATTTTTGGAGTTTTCAGAAAAATTTTGCGAATTAGTATTCTCCACGTGGGACTTCATACGATTATGCCAAAAGAGAAAAAAATGTGGGGTGCGTGATTTAAGACCTATTTAGCTGTTAATTTTAGCACACAACACAACCACGTCAATGATAAGAAAATAGTACTAAAATCCACAGTAAAAATGGAATATCTCTCAAAATAAGAAACTTATAGTACAAACTTTATCGAAAGATTTATCCAAAAACAAAATATCAGATTACAAAATAAATATCTTCAAAGAAAAAGCATCTCCGAACTTGGGAAATGTGTCAAGCCCAACAGGAAACGGTGTTTCCTAGGGCTAAATAACAGTAGCATTCTTCCCTTTCATGGGACTGTCACATTAAGTTGACAACATACCGTCACTTTATCGTGCTGCTATTGCATAAATCTCTCTGAGAGATTTAGAAATGTATTACTTCTATCCTCAAAAATCAGTGAATGTATTTCACTTGAAATATATATGTTTCCAAAGGCGGATAGGAATCGACAGCTAGCAAGCTATGCTACTCCAGACTGATGATGAGCAATGACTCTGAAACTAGTCTCTGACTGCTGGCGTTGCTGGGACACAGGAAATGTGCCAAGTCCAACAGTAGAAATTCTTCCTTTTCATGAGACTGTCACATTAAGTTGTCAACATACTATCAATCTCCAAACTTAATTGGATGACGGAGCAAGTCCTCCGCACATACTTCCCTAACGTAGCTGTTAAAATTAACAGCTGTGCAATGGCTCATCCCCAGTTTATCAACACAAAGCCAGATTGAAGTAAATTCCTTAATCCATGAGGAAAAAAAAAGCATGAGAGTCCTAAGAAGAAGGGTGCCACCTTCAAACTATGTGTCTTTCCTCACTGACACAGATTTCTTGCACCCTTGGCACGTGCATCAACAATGCATATTCCCACCACGTCTTCTTGTATTCATGTTTCGTCGTTTTGATTAATTTTCTTTTGAGTATAAAACCCCTTTCTTGCAAGTACGAAACCGTAACCGCATCTGGTGCGTGATTTAAGGCCTATTTGACTGCTATTTTTAGCACATATGACACCCATCTCAATGACTAGAACTTATTAGATAACATGTGCTTTCTTGTAGACAAAAGAGTACTTATGTTTGGCCTGTTACTGTGGAAACAAGCACGAATGTGTCTTTGTCTTACGATTGGCTAAAATTACCCACAATTAAAAAAATTTAATAGCTAAAGATTATTTATTGATTCACAGCGACAATGATTTTCATAGCATTGATTAGCCTATAAAATTGTTTCATTTCACGGAATATGAAATCAATTTGAACAGAAATTGATCTTGGCAGCAAAACAGAAAAGATGCCAGGGTTCTTCTCTTTCGCTTTGTTAGATGAATTAGCCATGAGGTACATTTTTAATCTTTTTTTTTTGTTTGCTATTCTGTTCTTGTCTTCTTTCCTTATTTGAATTGTCTTTTCTATCTCAGTCATTTCCCAGTATCTCTGGCTGCCGAAAGTACTCTTTCTTTACTCAGTAGAACATACTTTTTCTGCCCTAGTATAGCGACACTAACAGTGCCTTCGACATTTAGTAATCATCATCATCATCATCATCATCATACTCATCATACTCATAATTTTTATTATTAAGGCGGTGACCTTGCCGAATCGTTAGCACGCTGGACGAAATACTTAGCTGTATTTCGCACGTCGCTACAATCTGAGTTCAAATTACACTGAGGTCGACTTTGTCTTTCGTTTTTCAGGGTCTATAAATCAAGGATCAGTGAAAGACTGGGGTCGATGTAATCTATGATCCAGCATAATTTGTTTTCTTTCTCAATTACAACTACGTCTGGCGTCCTATTCTCTATCTCATGGTTGCACTGAATCATAAGATCCCATAGGATTTTTGTATTTCTATTTTTAACAATGCCTTCAGATTTGTGATCATACCAATATTTTGCTCTGTCAAGTTCATACTTGTTGCAAAGTGTCCAATGGACAAGCCTGGCTATACTGCCGTGGCGTCTCATATTCCTTCTGGGCTAGTGGCATACAGTGGCTAGTAATATGCCATAAGGTTTCACCGTTTTGTCTAGATCCTGCACTTATCACTTTCTGGTGTGTTGTCTATTCTGTATTCTATGTAGTTTGTTCTTAGTACTTGCTCTTGGACAGCACAGATTAGAGCCTCCGTTTCCGATTTTAAATCACTTTTAGTCATCAACAGCCATTATTTTTCCCTGTCTGTCTTTACAAGACTAACACAGTGCGAATTCCATTCTGAAGGTATACACCGTATCAACGAGGGATCTGACTTGGGCTTCATCTTTACCATAACGTTTGAGGTCATCTATGAATAACAAGTGGTTGACTTTTGTTGACGGCTTTTGAATACATACCCAGTTTTTGCTTTCCTCAGAATCAGTGTTAGTGGTATCATGCACAGAAAAAATATCAGCGAGGACAGGCAGTCCCCTTGGAAGATGCGCCTCCTAATTTCTACTGTCCCTAAACTTCTTCCGTATGCTGTCGTATCCTTTCACCAATTCGCTATACTTTTTCCAAGCAATCACTCAACATTCGATGCAATACCAGATAGGTTCATACATTCCATTATCCAAGAATGTGGGATCATATCGTACACCTTACGATAGTTGATCCATGACATGGCTAAGTTAGTTTTCCTCCTCTTGCAGACTCTAACTACAGTTTTGTCAACCAGGAGTTGATACTTGTTACCTCTGCAATTACGCTTGCAACCCTTCTGCTCATTTGGCAGCACTACATTTTTTACAGATGTTCATACATTGACTCTGCCACTATTCCAGTCAATAATTTCCAAGTGGCAAGCAGGATATCGGCCTGTAATTGTCTACTTTATCATCTTTGCGATGTTTTTGAAGCACAGCACTGTTCTACCTATTGTCAACCACTCTGGTGTTCTTTGGTCGGCATTTAACAAGATGTTAAGTTATGCAGCTATTTGTGCACGACACTCATCAAAACTTTTGATCCAATAGCCTTAACTCCATTTGTTCCCGGAGCCTTCCAGTTGACCATTTTTGGCTGCTTTCTTTCGTTTCCCTAGCTGAAATGACTAGTTCTGCCTCTTTTTGTAGCCTTGTCTTCATTTTGTCGTAGATTGATTTTTGCATCTGTCATGTCACCATTAGTTTTCTTGTCTTCTTCCAAACCATTTATATGTATCTCATCGAGCAAGCTATCACTGTTCCTTTCCTGTGGTTTATTAGAGTTTTCACCTCTGTTTCCTGCTATGAGATTACTTCGATCAGTAGGAACTCTATTTTCATCTTTTCCTCTGCTGCTGTTTTTCAATACCCGACTTTTGATAGCTTCGAGCTCTACTTGTGTGAACTAACGATTTTGTTTATTGCTCTACATTGATTACATAATCAATGTTCCGTGAGTTGAAACTATCCTCTTTCTCTCCATTAATTATACTACGTTGTCGGTATCCACTAGTATGAATACCATTTCCGTCTACAGGGTTTCTCAGGTAGCAACATTCCATGGCCACAGCATTGACTTGTCTGTTCCATCTACGCCGTGTGTGCTAGCCCATTGCTGGATAACGACAGGCTGGAGTCGGACAAGTATCTCTGAACCTGCTGGGTGCAACACTGTCACCATCAAGGGCTTCAGTTTCGTTATCACCGTTATTCACAATATTTTGTTTTCTCATTGTCACTCATTAGAGGTAGCGATTATCAGGTTGCGCAATTACCAGTGTGCTTATTGTGACACCATCACTAATTATTATTATTATTATTATTATTATTATTATTATTATTATTATTATTATTATTATTATTGACCCTCGGATAGTTCTTAATTACCGGTTATACTTTACTTGAAAGCAAGCAATAACAAATCACCGAAGATTTCAATTTTTGCCTTCTCTGATTCAAAGAGACAATAACCTCCTTAGAATGCGAGCTGTACCCAACAATGCTTTCTTCTGAATCACTTCGAGCCTGACAGCAGCTCCAATATTCTTAAAATGCTTTTCAAAGCCCTTGAAAACTGCTCCTAATGCTCCAATTACCACCGGTATCACCATTGCTTTCTTCATGCCAATAACTTTCCTATCTCATCCCGCAGTGGCAATTATTATTATTTCTTTTTATCACAGGTTTTGTTAGAACTCCTTTATTGTTTTGATTTTCACAACAATATCTGGTTTATTTGCTTCATCATCATCATCATCATCATGGTCATCATCATCATTGTTATTTTTATTATCATTTTGCATCTCAGAATTCTCGGGCTTGTTCTGTTTCATTCTGTGAGAGCAAACAGCAACCCGTTGTCAGAGGTCTCACAGTGTCTCTTTGCCAAATTATAACCTTTGCTACTTGGATGTTACGTTATTGGTGAGCCACTCAGTACCCAATCACCGATCTCAAAATCCTACCTGTCCCCAACAGAGCAGGTCTTGGAGCCTGCTCAGCCCTCATGTCAATTCCAATTTCTCCGACATATTTCCCGAACCTGTTTGTTTCTGTTCCGAGTCTCCCAACAACTGCTGGTATAATAGTCATTCTTCTCTTTCCACACATCCTTGCAATTTCATCATTTTGTAGTCTTTATTTCCCCATCTTTTACAGCTCTTCGTCATCTACGCCTGCATCCCCAGTTATGACACTATCAATGAGCTTGGTTTCCCTTTTTCCTTTAATGCACTACAACCATTTACTGTCTTCGGGAATCAATTAACGAATCAAATTGGATTGTAAAGTCTCATAGGATCTTATTGTCATGGTTATCATTATTATTATTATTATTATTATTATTATTATTATTATTATTATTATTATTATTATTTATTATTATTATTATTATTATTATCATCATTATTTTTATTATTATTATTATTATTATTATTATTATTATTATTATTATTATTGCTATTATTATCATCATTATTTTTATTATTATTATTATTATTATATTATTATTATTATTATTATTTTCATTATTATTATTATCATTATATTATTATCATTATTATTATCATTATTATTATTATTATTATTATTATTATTATTATTATTATTATTATTATTATTATTATATTATTCTGTAACACAATGTAGGTAAAAATGCACCGGCGTCTTTAGTCATCTGTCAAATCACAACAAGGATCTCAGACAATTATTATTATCATCATCATTATTATTATTATAATTGAATGAAAAATCAGTGCATGCCATCAAAGTGATAACGGGGTACATAGATACGAAGCCCAGTATACCCATCCTTAATATCCGTCTGAGAAGGGTAGACCAGGAACATACATCACAGCCCTATGTGCGCGATATGGTGTTCTCATATCAAGATAAACAGGGTATGACATTGCATGTGGGGCCCAGACAGAATTTTCTTCAGGTCGAGTAGCCCATCCCACTCAAAAGATCCCTGAATAAGTGCTGTTTAAGGATGTTGAACGAAACATCTTTCCAAAGGTGAATAATCCAAACCCCAAAGAATTCCTCCCAGCACATGGCTATGATGCTTCCCCATGACTTTTGCTCGTGATCAGAGATACACATATCATCAACCACTAAGGGACATGCTCAACTGGTTATGGTCAAATAACTGACAAGCAAATTAGCAGTATTGAGCAGACTATTTGGTGTTGCCCATCTTTTATACCAAGACCAAAACATGTACAGGATAACATTTCTAATCTTTTAATACCAAAAGCCACGAGAACCAGTATCTGGTACTACATTATTATCATTATTATTATTATTATTATTATTATTATTATTATTATTATTATTCAGTAGTTTTATTTTTATAGCGTGCTTTCACTTCACTACCGAGCGCAGCTCTGTGTGCCTTGGGTATGTGCTGTGATTTGTTGTGATGCTCTGATGGTTATTGTATGGAAAGTGTTCTGCGTAGGATGTGTGCAGTGCCTAGTAGTGCAATTTTCTGTATGTTATATGTGTTTGTAAGTCCTGGTGTTTTTGTTATGTATTTGTCTGAATATCTTTTTATCATGCCTAATGCACCTACTATGATAGGAATTGTTTCTGTTTTCAGGTTCCACATTCTAGTTACCTCTATTTCCAGGTCTTTGTATTTTGAGAGTTTCTCCATTTCTTTTAGAGACACGTTATCATCTGCCGGTATTGATACATCAATTAGAAAGCATTTTTTTTCTTCATGATCGCCGACAACTATATCTGGTCTGTTGGCCTTAATTTCTCTATCTGTGTGTATCGGCATATCCCAGAGTATGGTTGCTTTCTCGTTTTCTGTGACCTTTTCTGGTGTGTGCCTATACCATCTTTTTTCTGTTGTTATTCCATAATGTTGGCATAGCTTCCAATGAATGTAGGTTCCAACTCTGTCATGTCTGTGAATATATTCCTTCTTAGCCAGGACTGGGCAGCTAGAGATAATATGATTTATTGTTTCTTGTCCATCTCCACATATTCTGCAGTTACTTGTAATATTTCTTTTCATTACATGTTTTTGGTAATTTCTGGTGGGGAGGCTTTGGTCTTGTGCTGCAATTAAAAATCCCTCTGTTTCTGCTTTGAGTCCTGAGCTTCTCAACCATTGCTGGGATTTTTCGAAATTCGACTAAACATGTTTCTCCGTATGCTAACGATTCTACCGGCTCGGCGCCTTATCGAGCGACATGAGTGAAGTCCTTCGTGAATGGAAGTTTGAACACTCGTTTTTAATAAACTCTTTCCCTTCACTCCACCAGATGAACCGACCCTCACTCTTTTTATTTGTCTCTCTTTCTCTCACTCATTCACTATCTCTATCTCTCTTTCTTTCTCTCTCTATTCCTCCCACTGTTTCCATTTCTTTCTATCATGTTCTCTGTCGTCTCTCTTTCTATCGGTGTGAATACGTCTCTCTCTCTCTCTCACTCTCTCTCTCTAACCCCTTCCTCACATATTCACATTCGTGTCCCTTTCTAGCAATTCGTATCAAATAGGTCGGTTAATGCGGTTTTTAGAAAATTATTTTTTTGATTTTCTTTCAGTTTTTTAAGGAAATGTTACAGGTAATCTTATTATTAAAATTTGCTATCGGTTTATCTCGTGGCCAAAGACACAAACCTCTGGACAAACAGACCCACAATACAGAAAAACAAATTAAATAAACGAAAATCAACACATACATACGTACGTACGTACATACATATATAGATGCTTGCATAAGTACATCGTGTATATATACATATATATATATATATATATATATATATATATATATATATATATATATATATATATTATATATATATATATATATACAAAACAAATAAAAATATCAACTGCTCCAATGCAATTTAATTCCCATCACACACAAGAATATAATTAAAACTAATCTGTTTCTGCTTTCTTTTTTATGAATACTACTACTACTACTACTACTGCTGCTGCTGCTGCTGCTGCAACTACTACTAATAATAATAATAATAACAACAACAATAATAATAATGATAATAATAATAATAATAATAATAATAACAATAATAATAATAATAATAATAACAATAACAATAATAATAATAACAATAACCTTAATAACAATAGTAATAATAATAATAATAATAATGATGATGATGATGATGATGATGATGATGATGATGATGATGATGATGATAATAATAATAATAATAATAGTAATAATAATAATAATTATAATGACAATAATAATAATAATGATAATAATAATAATAATAATAATAATAATAATAATAATAACAATAATTTTAATAATAATAATAATAATAATAATAACAATAATAATAATGATAGTGAAGATGATCATGCTGTTGATTACAATTCTCATTATAATTGATACCATTTCTCTTTATCACAGGTTATTATTATTCTTATTGTTTTTATTATCATTCTTCTTTTCTTCTTCTTCTTCTTCTTCTTCTTCTTCTTCTTCTTCTTCTTCTTCTTCTTCTACATCTTATTATTATATTGATGATGATGGCGACAGCTACAACCACAACGACAACGACGGCGGCGGCGGCGATAGCGATGATAGCGATAATAAAGTTTAATTTGCAAAAGTGTCACGTGACATCTTGTGATTAGATCTAACCTTCCGGTCTCAAGCAAACTACAAATCATTTCATGCTTTGATAGATTATGTTTTGCTTTTTTTTAGAATTTCTAATTATTATTATTATTATTATTATTATTATTATTATTATTAATATTATTTTTATTATTATTATTATTATTATTATTATTATTATTATTATTATTATTATTGTTGTTGTTGTTCTTCTTCTTCTTCTTCTCCTTCTTCTGCTTCTTCATCTACTCTTTCTTCTACTTCTCTCTTCTACTTCTTCTTGAGGATGATGACGATGCTGCTGTTTCTTTTCTTCTTAAATTCGGCCATTTGTTGATTTTTAAAAGAAAACTCTTTATTCCGTCCTTTATGATTTCGGTTTGTTTATTATTTTTTAAATCTATAAATTTGGTTATTATATGTTTTCTCTACTTTCTCTGCACTGCCGAGTGCAGCTCTATGTGCTTTCGGTTCGTCTATTGTTTTCTTTTCTTTCGGTTTTGCTCATTGCATAGAGATATCGAAACATGTGTTCAGAGAATCCTGTTAGCATTTTTCTGTATGCAGAGCTTATTTGTAATTCTTATTCACGTTTTAATTATATATTTGTCCCAATGTTACAAATTCATTCCAGGCTACTTATTGTTGTAGAAATTGTTACTAATTAACACCCTTCCCATCCAAATTATGTTAATGTCTATTTCCAAATTATTATATTTGAAACATCTTCCATTGTTTTCAGTGTTAAAATATCTCCGTATAGGAAAGCCAGTATGAGCTTTCCTATTAACATTTCTCATCTTCTGCAAATAACTGTTTTCTAAAATATCATTTCATCCTCTGTGGCTGTTATTCATCTGCGTGAACCCTAATCAAGCGTACACTATTTTGAAAGAAATCCTGTCCTCATTGGATATGGCTGAAAAGGCATTTTGAAACCTGGTTACAGAAGTGGTGCAAAGGTTTGAACCAGGTACCTTTTGGCCTATATGGCAACTCAGACCTGCACGATGATGATTCTCAGATGAAGGACTTAAAGTCGAATGTCCATGGTTAACTACTAAATCAATGAATCTAGTAGAGTTGGAGGCTTTACATCAGTGAGGAAGCTTGTTTGCGTGTCTCACATCACTTAAGACTATGTAAATTGAAGGGAAGTTGGTTACTTGTCAGCCGATTTTAGAATTTGCCTTTTCTTTAGTCAATGAAATTAAGCTGGTTTTTATAGCAGTGAGTGAATAAGGTAATATCTCCTGAAAATTCTGTTTATATCAAATATTACTGCTAGAAGCATTTGTATCACTTATAGAAAAAATTCTT
Source organism: Octopus sinensis (assembly GCF_006345805.1). Classification (NCBI taxonomy): domain Eukaryota; kingdom Metazoa; phylum Mollusca; class Cephalopoda; order Octopoda; family Octopodidae; genus Octopus; species Octopus sinensis. The sequence goes on along the minus strand of NC_043006.1, from coordinate 94,985,966 downwards.
GGATTGTATCCAAAGAAGTGTCACATGGTTGATTGTTGTTCAATCACAAACGAGAGGACAAAGTCCAGTTTCTGTCTCTTATGCCTGCTGTTTCTTCTTCCTATCTTTCTATCGCTATTCTAAAGGCTTCTGTTTTGAAAGCATTTTGTAACATCATTTGGTGCAAAAGTAGCACCATCCACATATCTCTGATCTTTCTGCCATTTATTCATCACTATTCACAGGAACCATCAATGAGGTTGATACCTACATCGCTTTCTCACAGCATTACTTGAAATTCATGGCAAATGGATTTGAGAATTTCAACAACTTCTTGTTTTTACCTTCTTCATATTAAAAGCAGAGATTAAAACTATAATTACAAGATACCATATGGAAATGATAACATTATTATTTAAAATAAAATATAAAATCATACTGCCTTAATGCCTTAATATGTAACACACTCACCGGTTCAATTTCCATTCAGAAATCAACAGCCATTGACAAGGTTGCGAAATCAACAGAACTTTTGGAAGAAATGAAATATAAATAATAAATCCGTGGAAATTGAATCGGTGAATGTGTTACATATTAAGGCAGTATGACTCTCCCCAAACGTAATAAAATTTGCTTCAACACACGATTTCACATAAAGAATCTTGCAAACTAGAAACAACAACGAAATAAAATCATATCTTTGATCGTTTATGTTTTATTTGTTTTAGTCATTGAACTGTGGCTAAGCTGGAGCACTGCCTTGAACAGTTTACTCGAAAAAATCAACTCCAGGACAAATATTTGTACGGTCAGACATTATTTTAGCTGTCTCTTTTATCGAACCGTGCAGTTATTGGGGTGTAAACAAACCAGTGCCATTTACCAAACGCTCGTAGGGAACAATTTCAAAGACGCATATACTTATGCATATATACACAAATATACGACGGGCTTCCACGCATGTTCGTTCTACCAGATTCACTCACAAGGCATTGTTGACCGGACTCTATAAGAGAAAATACTTGCCTAAGGTGCCAGGCAGCGGGATTGATAATTTAAAAGAAGACGGCCATTTTGTATTTCAAATAGATATTTAATACTTCTTGCATAAAAAATATAGCGTTGTATGAATATTATTTACGTTGAACTCACTTAAACTATGAATGATTTAAGGGTAAGCCACATATAACATATCTAAGCATTTATCTGTATGTTTGTAGGGAGATAAGAATACGTATACGGATTGTGTATGAATAGAGAGATGCCTGAGAGGATACATTCTTCTGTGTATGAATGAATATATACATATACATATACATACATACATATATATATATATATATATATATATACATATATACAGATAAAGGGTGAAATATAATTAATTTAATAAATTCAACAAATTTCACCAAGTAGTATTTCGGTATGGAAAAGGACCATATTCGGTAAAATTATATATAATTATAACAATGAGGGTCGTTGCAACAAGTTGCTAGACCACATACCGAACGTATTAGAAATAGCAGCCAGAGGCTGTTATTTCTTTTACTACTAAAAAATGTCCCCACAGACAACAGTATTTTTTACAAATACTGTTGTCTGTGGGGACATTTTTTAGTAGTAAAAGAAATAACAGCCCTCTGGCTGCTATTTCTAATACGTTCGGTATGTGGTCTAGCAACTTGTTGCAAAGACCCACATCGTTATAATTATATATACTTATATATATTTATTTATATATATATATATATATATATATATATATATATATAATATATATATATATATATATAAATATGACACACACACACACACACATATATATAATGTAATATAATATAGCATGAGTGATGGTGGGGCGGGGTTGCGTTTATATGTGCGTGTGTGTACAAACGGAGTCACTAATTTGCACATTAAGTTGGCGGCAAGACATGAAATGTGATGTGAAAATATAGATCTAAGGAAAACAAAAC
>NC_043006.1:94974014-94981514 GCF_006345805.1 Octopus sinensis | reverse complement strand
CAATCATTTGGTTTTCTGAAAAAGCAACGTTTTGGACATATGATACGTATGCATAATACCAACACACTCTCTCTCTCTCTCTCCCTATATATATATTATATATATATATATATATATATATATATATATATATATATAGAGAGAGAGAGAGAGAGAGAGAGAGATAATGATATATATGTATAATATATGTATATATATATATATATACACAGACCATATATATATGTGTATATATATATGTATATATATGTATATATATGCATATATATATATATATATATATATATATATATATATATATATATATATATATATATATATATATGGGGGGTGTAGGGTCTAATCCAAGTTGTGTACTCTTGAACCACTTTTTCATATTGCGGTGACAAAATCCAGGTTGCAGTTGGTGTTATATAGATGTGAGGTACATAGTAGAGCTGAAAATTTTGGAAATATTGTTTGTAGATTTATTACGTAACACGACAGGTACCTGGAAATGTGTTATTAATTCTTTGCCGTTACTCATGATTCCTTTGTTAATGGGAGCCACAAAATCATACACGTTCGATAAACATGTAAGACATTTCCTTTCAGAAATTCTTCAGAATATTATAATATTTTACACACACACACATTAAACTATTGGTCAGTACCTCAAATGTAAAATTCGTTCCTGAAGACGGAGGCTGGTATTACCTGATAATGGAATCAATTTACAATCATTACTTTGGACCGCCTCCCAGCCCTCAGAAATAGCTATTGAACCCGTAAACCTCTTATTTAACCCCTTTAATTCCTGATATCACATATTGTTTGTTATTCGGACTATTTTATATGTAAACATATTGACATTTTTTGTATAAAAGTTATTTAATATTTTTGTATCTATCTATATCTATATATATGTCGCCTAAATATCGCATATGTTGGTGTAATTTAACCATGACTCATAAGTATTGTCAAATGTGCTCCAATCATGACCATCACATCATATTTTTGGTGCAGCGTATATATGACAACATACTCTAAGATACATTTTTGTGATGTGTGAGACGTTTCGCCAGTTTTGCTGCTATTTCTGGGAAGGTATCTCATGCATCTCGTTGCAGGGAAACGTTAGAGTTTGAGAAAAATTAACCGTAGCAGCATCATGAAGAAAGGTGACACAGGTGATGATTGGTTCATTTGCTTTCTGGGGTCAAGACCAGGACTGGCTGTCGCTCTGACCAGAAGAGACATCGATGTTGTGTATATCGTATTGACATCGTATTATGATCAATGGATCACTAATCACCCAATGATGGATATACCAGCTCATGGAAACGTGAATAATTGAATCGATCATCTGTCAACAGATGAAACGGTAAGCAGAGAATACCACCAACGCGATTCCATCTAATAAATCTCATGTTGAAGCGAGATAATCCAATAAAGCGTAATGTTTGTCACGATTTCATGTAATTCAGCTATTACATTAGTCACCTCTCACTTTAGTCTTTCATACATTTAAGTAATACAACCAGACACCGTGCTGTGCTTTGAATGTTATCCAACGATAAACAAGTAGTTGACACACACATACACAAAAAACGGGATTCAATAGTGTTTTAACGTAACATAGCATCAGGCTTTATTAATAAACATTAGAGATGCTTGTAATTACAATATAGCAAGCAGAGGGGATTTAGATTGTGTGATATTGAAGAGGTTTTTGAAGTTGCGTTATTAGGTATTTTATTCATTCAGCAGCTGAACTTCACAAATAACGCGATCGCTTATATTGGCTGTGTCAAATGTTTCAGAAATTATAGAGATGAATCAAAGGAATTGTCGTCTCTTGCAGAAAACGTGGAAGAACTGTTCAATGATAGGATAGCAGTGTTATGGAATCGGAATTGGTCACATTCTGGCCAATTTGCATTAGTTATTTGCAGCACCCAAATTGACATTGTTTAATGGCATCTGAGTAGATTTCTACGGTTAGAAAGCAATTAATATATATGTGGTGTATATATATATATATATATATGTTTGTGTGTGTACGTATGTGAATTAATATATTCACTAAATTCACTCACATACACACATTACGCACATACACACGCATAATTATGCAATAACCTTTTCTACTATAAGCCTAAATTTTTAGGGAGTGGGCCAGTCGATGAGATAGACTGGTATTAATAAAAAATTAAGGCCTATAGTAGAAAAGGATATTGCATAATTATCCGAGTGTATGTGTGTATTGTGTGTGTGTGTATGTGAGTGGTACTTAATTTATCGACCGCGAACGGATGAAAGGCAAAGTCGAACTAGGCGGAATTTAAACTCAGAACGTAAAGACAGACGACTTACCTATTTCTTTACTACCCACATGGGGCTAAACAAAGAGAGGACAAACAAGGGCAGACAAACGGATTAAGTCGATTATATCGGCCCCAGTGCGTAACTGGTACTTATTTAATCGACCCCGAAAGGATGAAAGGCAAAGTCGACCTCGGCGAAATTTCAACCCAGAACGTAGCGGCAGACGAAATACCGCTAAGCATTTCGCCCGGCGTGCTAACGTTTCTGCCAGCCCGCCGACTTATAATTACACAATATTAGCATAGGTTTGTGTGAGACAGAAATGCATCAAAATCCAAGTAAACAGCGTTTGGGACGGTCCTCCATAGTACATGGATGACATCCTGCTTAATGACATCCTACTTAAGCCGTTTTGTTGGTGAGCATTGATCTTGGGCTGCTATGATAAACCATTCTATTTCTGATTTTAAGCCATTAGCCATTTATTATTATGATTATTATTATGATTATTATTATGATTATTATTACTATTATTATAATCATTATTATTATTATTAATATTATTATTACTATTATTATTAATATTATTATTATTACTATTATTATTATTATTATTATTATTATTATCATTATCATTATCATTATTATTATTATTATTAATAATAATAATAATAATAATAATGATAATAATAAGAAGAAGAAGAAGAAAGAAGAAGAAGAAGAGAAGAAGAAGAAGAAGAAGAGAAGAAGAAAAGAAGAAGAAGAAGAAGAAGAGAAGGAGAAGAAGAAGAAGAATAACAACAACAACAACTACAACGATAATAATAATAATAATAATATAGAAAAATACCTTATGAATGAGAACCCAGGCTCGAAGTTTCCCCAAGGCACCTGATGACAGCTGGAGAGTATATCAGCTGAAACGCTGTGTAAATAACAAACAAGATGAGGACAAATATCCGTCAATGTAAATGATGTAAATAATGTACATAATTCCTCATTTCTTAAATATAGAACCATGATATTTCTTGTAACATATCTGATAGAAAATTAGAACATAAGTTTACAATGGTGGTGGCGATGGTGGTAGTGGTGGAGGTGGTGGTGGTGGCGGCGGCGGCGGTGGTGGCACGGGCATTGCTGCTTGCTACAAAACATGTTTTCCGATATTTTGAACTTTAGCCTGGAAAAAATTTGCAAGTCTGGCTCTGTCGTAAGAAGCTTGCTTCCCAAGAATATCGCGTCGGGATCTCTTTCAGAGCGTAGCACCTTCAGCAAGTGTTTTCTACTGTAGCATTGGTTCTACCACAGCCTCCTAAATGGATTTGCTAAACGGAGTCTCAATGAAGTGTGTGTGTGTGTGTGTGTGTGTGTGTGTGTGTGTGTGTGGTGTGTGTGTGTGTGTGTGTGTGTTTGTGTGTGTGTGTGTGTTTGTGTGTGAGTGTGTGTGTTTTTGTGTGTCTGTGTGCGTGTGTGTGTGTTTGTCTGTGCGTGCGTTTGTTGTTCACCACCGCTTGGAAACCGGTGTTGGTGTGCTTACGTTCACGTACCTTAGCGGTTTGGCAAAAAAGAGTCTAATAGATTAAGTATCAGAAGAAAAATAAGTACCGGTGATAATGCATTCGACTAAAAGTTCCCCAAAGTTGTGCTCCAGCATGAAACATTTAAAAATTAAAAATTGAATGATAATTCTTTTGTAACATTTTGATATAAATATTACATAATGCATATGAGCCGTTTTGGTACTGCCGTTTTGGTGCTGCCGATCTGGTGCCGCCTATTTGGTTCTTGTGATATCATACACACTGTACATAGTTGGAAGAAATGGAGTGCTCAACCACTTGTACGTTAATTTTACGAACAGTTGTTCGTATCAAATGGAATTCTCGCCGTCGCAACCGACGGAAGGCCAGTAACAAGTATATGTATGTATATATTATATATATATATATATATATCTGTCGCCTTCTGGTTTTTCTTTCCTCTTAATCCTTTCTGTCGAAGAGCGTGGGCTCGAAATATAAAATGCTTTTCCATTTTTATCGAGCGTTAAATTGTTATACAACTTCTCGTTGTTCCTACACTTTTCTTCGTCTTATGTTTTTTGTAAATTTGAACAATACACACACACACACACACACACACACACACATATATATAATATATATATATATATATATATATATATATATTTATACATGATAGTTACAGGATATTACCAACGGTGCAAATAACCTGAAATACGTATAGAGCTAGAAAAATTGTAAACAGGACACACACGCTCATATATATATAATATATATATATATATATATATATATATATATATATATATAATATATATTATATATATATATTATATATATATTTAAAGGGTAAAATTAATAATTAATTAATTAATTTATAATGAATTATTTTACCAAGTAGTTTGGTAAGTTAAAATAAAATAAACTTTTACAAATATTACATAATTATAGCCAGGATCAGCTAAGTGTTTCGCCAGGCACCGAATTTAGAAATAGGAGTTAAAATTTTAACTTCTATTACTATACACCATTTTATGCGTTTATAAATTTTTATATGTATATGAATTTTTATATATTTATACATTTTCGTGTATATGTATGTATTTATGAATTCTTAGACATTTTTTAAATATCATTATTGGTGAATGCATCTATGTAAAGGGTAAAGACCCCCTTCGGTCATGAATGACCATGGGATTGCACCTAGAAAATTACCCTCCTAGACACAAGTCCCGGCAAGGTTGTTTATGGAAGACCAGCAGTCGCCCATGCATACCAGCCTCCTCTCTCCACGCCACCAGTGTTATCCAAGGGAAAGACAAAGGTCGATACAGCTTGGCACCTGTGACGTCGCAACTCATTTCTGCAGCTGAGTGAACTGGAGCAACGTGAAATAAGGTGCCTTGCTCAAGAACACAACACGCAGCCCGGACCGGGATTCGAGCTCACAACCTCACGATCGTAAGCTCGACGCTCTAACCACTGAGCCATGCAGTTCGTATACCATGGAGAATTAATATGGATTGAATGAATATATACATCGGCCTTTAAATTTGTTTTCTCCTCTCTTTAGTGTTATATATATATTATATATATATATAAAGATATATATATGAGTATGAAAGGGCGTACATACGTATGTTTCAGGTAAGATATCAAGATCCTATGAATTTGTTGGCACTAATGTTAGCACAATCGATTCCTCGTACGTACATTATTCGGTGGCCTGGAGACGTGGCAGCCATTTCCTATGACGTAATACACATTTAATCAATAAATTGACTTGTTACTGAAATCAATGTAGCGTGGACTGAACTGCTCGTATCCATTCTTTTAATTTAATTGTGTGTATGTATATATGTTTCAATGTAAGCACCTTGTGCAATTGTCTTCTGTTATAGCCTCCGTCCGACCACACGTTTGTGAGTGGAATGCGTAGACGAAAACTGAAAGAAGCCCGACGTATATATACATATGTGTGTATGTGTGTGTGTGTATGTAAGTATGTAGACATTTATATGTGTGTGCCTGTGTTTGTATCCCCGTCATCATTTGACAACCGATGCTGGTGAGTTTATGTCCTCATAACTTACCGGTTCTTCGAAAGAGAAGGATAAGTTAAGTACTAGACTTGCAATGACCAAATCCTTGGGTCGATTTCTTAGACTAAAACTCTTTGAGGTGCTGCAATCAAATCACTGCAACACGTAAAAGAATGAAAACATTGAAGAATATATATATGTGTGTATGTATGCATATATGTGTGTATATATGTATGTGTGGAGAAGTACACACACACACACACTCACACACACACATATATATTTATACATTAATACATATAACCACACGCACCCACACATTCGCACTCACCTACATCTTTTATCTATAGCTTGTGTTTGCCATTCGACTGCGGCCATGCTGGGGTATCAGTTTGAAGAATTTTGACCGAATGCGTCAACGCCAGTCTTTATATTTTTCAGCCTGCGACTAATGCCATCGGTGACTTTTACTGGCCCTCTAAGTTACAGGGACCCCAACAAACAAATTCTGGGACAAAAAGTGACACAACGTATTCACACATAATTATATACATATGCACATATACATACCCAGACCTATACACATCAGGTGTTACATTCATTTCCCAGCTCAATAGGGCTATCCCCGTTTTATGCTCGGATCAAGGCATAGAACGCAACCCCCAATATCAGCAGCGGGGCCAGACAGCATATGCAGGTGTACACCCGCCGCATCATGCTGGTTCCCTACCCCTTTGAGCAGCGCCAATTCACTCATCCGTCCACGGACACTCTTCAAGCTTTCCTCACTCCATCAATCTACACAAACCAAGGTCTACCTCTGGTTCTGCTGCCTACCACCTCTGCCTACATCACCCTCCTTATCATCCGCTCCTCACCCGTCCACTCCATGTGGCCAAACCATCTCAACATTCGTCTATCCATTTTGCTTGTTTACTTTTTCTCTCATTCCTGCTCGCCTTCGCACCTCCCCATTCCTCATCCTGTCTATATGTATGAGGCTGAATAAAAAGTAACCAATGTTTTGAAACATGAAATTCATCACAATATATTTGTGATATACGGCTGCATGTTTGACACCACGGGATATATATTTTAAAGAGGACAAATAGTCTTTAAGCTCATTTTTTATAACTTGTTTTGGGAAGACGGTGATGGAATCAAGAACTTTAGCATAAGTTCTAAGCACAACCGTCTTCTCCTCCATATCTTTTAACCACTGCTTAGGCGGGTTAATTTCCCACTCTAAGACAGAGTTTTCCTTTTCAAGTTCCTTCTCTGCCATGTCAAAAAACAGTTGAAAAGTAGTTCAAAAGACAGTCTGCCAAAAAATTAAACCGAATAAAAATAAAACAAAATAAAAGAGGAGGAAAGGAAACTGAAATTAAAGTAATGAAAAGAATGAACCAAAATTTAGAAAGAAAGAAAAAATAGAAGAAGGGAAAGTAAAAGAAAATCCTCACAAATAGCACAGACAGGGAATCCTTTGTATAATACTCCAAAAAGGTAATCCAAATGACTTATTCGGAAAAATTGTACTTTTTCTGGCGAGATACGCCCACTAGATTTTACAAGTAGAATTTCCAAGCAAAAATTCTCAATTCACCGTTACGGTGATAAGAACC
>NC_043006.1:94966514-94969014 GCF_006345805.1 Octopus sinensis | reverse complement strand
GAAATAGCAATCATTAGAGTGATTTTTCTGTTCACGTCATATCATTGGCACACCAAACTTCATGTGAACATTTTTTTCCTGTACACCAGGCATTCAATGCCTTCACATATGTAAGGCAACACACATGAGGAGCCCATGACTAATCCTGGTCTCCTAAGTAACAATCGGAATACGCCTTGTATATTTTCTTGATATGGCCTGTAATACTGCGCTTTTCTTTAGTATAAGTCAATTCCTCAGATATAACAGAATCTGTTTGGATCTTTTTTGAACTGTCTTGCACTCATTCCTGAAAACAAATAAGATCTGAAGGATAAAAAATAACATTAAACACAAGCTTTGAATCACATTGTAGGTATTACTAAGATTGTTCTCTAACCCTCGGTTGAAACTCATTTTACAATGCGGTAGAGAATGTTTTTTAATAATAATGATATAAAAAGGGTATGACAGTGACAATTCTGTAGAAACCATGTCTAATTCAATATTAAAAAAAAGGCCAGAAATGGATTTCCCATGTCATTTTGCATATAAGAATGGCCAAAGATCTCTTGTACTACTTTGAGTGTTGAACATACTTAATGAATTATTGAGCTGATAAAAAAAACTGTCAAACATCCCTTACAACTGTAATTATAATAATTTATTAATAATCTCTTTATTTTCTTATCTTATAATAAATACATACATATTGTTACGGGTTTAACTAGTGCAGTGTTTCTGACCCACATAGGAATAATGGCACCATCATGTCTGGTGAAAATGTGACAGTCTTTTGTCTAATGGAGGACTAATGGGTTTTGGAATGACCTGTGACCTCGTGCGGCTGAGAAGAGGGTCAGGAGAATGTGACAGATTAAGGGCTGAGAGCAAATAGAGATAGAGTGTAAGAGAAAAGGGACAGATAGAGAGGAAGAGTCTGGCAGGCGATAGCGATAGAGTAAGAGCAGAGGGCAAATAGAAAGGATAAGCAGTAAGGGACAGATTGAGGATATAGATAGAGTATAAGGACCAGGGCAGTTAGAGAGGGTATGAGCGGTACAGAGGGAGATGAGGGAGTGGAAGAAGCACAGAGACGAAGTGAGGTCTTGGCAGTCGTTGAGCGGTCGTCGAAGAACACAGACGGATCTTGCAGTCGCTGGCCGGTCCTCGAAGAAGACAGACGGACCTTGGATTTAAGGAGCAGCGTTGGAATTCTTAGGAGCAAGTTGGATGCGAGAAAGCTTGGCGGCACAGAAGGGAATTAGCAGTATTCAGAGGAATTAGCAGTATTGAGAGAATGGGACAGTGGCAGATTCAATTAGGAATTGAGGTATGTGTTTGTGCATTGATATGTGTCACGGTGTATTGAACAGTGAAAAGAACAGTCAAGACTCTGTCGATGTGGTCGATAAGGACATTGTGAAGAAGAAGAGTAAAGGACTTGTTGATTGTGATGTTTAGGAAGAGACTTTAAAGAACTGTTGTCTTGGGACGTGTACTCTTGAATTGTTACATGATGTTGTATTATGCTTTGAGTTGTACTCTTGAAATGCTGTTGTATTATGTATTGAGTAGTCACGTGCATGCTTTGATGTATCTTGATGTTGTAACAATTGTAATTGTCGTATAAACTGTTGTTTGAATATAAGCCAGTGTTGCCAGTTGTTGCCTTGCCTCTTTGGGTTGTATCTCGGGTTGTGCCTCTGTATCTCTGTGCTGTTGAGGTTGTGGCAGTATCTATCTGTATCTCCTCTCTCCGCCTCTTTGGGTTCCGTGGCGGAACTTGTGTGAGCCGTTCGGGACGGGCGACGACGGGTGATTCCGTAACAATATAAACCACAGTATATATAGTTACCTTGCAGTTCAGCATTAACTGTAAAGTTCAACGTTTTTTTGTATTGGCAACAAACCAGTACTTTTAGAGGGTTTGCTATCCCTCCGTGAGGTTTATGACCTTTATTTCTACTTCTGAGTATATATATATATATATTACGGAGATGTACTTGCTTAACAAGTGACCTGAACTGAGATCGTGTGCTGGAACGAAAACAATTGCAGCGTGGAAGGTGTTTATAAGCCATTTAAGAAACACAGAAAAGCCGTTAGATTCACTTCAATATTTAAGTTTAATTTGCCAAAATATCTTCGTCGCTTTGAGACCGCGACCTCTTCACTGACAAAACTCAGTACTGCATTGTTGCTGTTGTGTGTATACACACACACGCGCATAATTTACTATTCCATTATAAGCAGGTTCAACAAAAAGTTGTGAGTTAAATACCATTAAATATACACAATTACAAAAAGTGTTACTAATAATTGCAACTTCCTTCACGATTTTGTTTCCTTTCCGGTCACATGTTTTCTCGGAGACCATCGTCCCGGCTTTTCCGATACATCTAACATTATGAACATAGCTTTAAGGTACATGACATGTTATATGAATCTACCAATATAATGTTTATTAAAGCATGAATTATTAGTAGCTCTTTACCGATTGTGTTTATTAGATGATATA
>NC_043006.1:94956761-94961761 GCF_006345805.1 Octopus sinensis | reverse complement strand
GCGCAAATGAAGACACATACAATAGAAATACAAAATGGCTGACGGTTAGTAAGGAGAGACAGAAATAAGAAAGAAGAAAACAAAGGACCACTGATGCGGTCACAGGAGTGTGACGAAAGAACTCTGGCCGAAATAAGATTAAGATTAATGTAAAAAATAAATAACACTGAAGCAACGTAACACCAAATACATAGTGCGTGTGCTTTTATTGGCTAAATTGGCAAAATGACCATTCCGAAATACAACAATGTCCGTTTCAACACACGACATCACATAAAAAATCTTGCACAACAAATATATATCTACATATATATATATATATATATATATATATATATATATATATATATATATATATATATATATATTATAAAAGTGAAGTTGTAAGATACCGCACATATATATATATAATATATGTGTATATACATATATATACACACACACTGGCGTATAAATCCGCACGAGTGTTTGTATATTCTTCTATTCTTTTATTCTTTTAAATGTTTCAATCATTTAACTATGGCCATGCTGGAGCACCGCCTTTAGTCAAGCAAATCGAGTGTTAGATAGATTGATAAGTACATAAATAAACGTATCTACATTTATATATAAATACATATATAGACACTGAAACATATCTATATATACATCAATATTTATCTCTATCTCTTTATGTGTGTGTGCGTTTATGTATATATGTGTGTGTGTGTGTGTATGTATGTATATATATACAAATATATATAAATATGTATATATGTACACACACACATATATATGTATGTGTTTGTATGTATTTATATACACTCGCACAAACACACAGAATATAGAAATATACCTAACATTTACCTGTTATACACAATAAAATGAAATTTATCTTAGCAGGAGTGGCTGTGTGGTAAGTAGCTTGCTAATCAACCACATGGTTCCGGGTTCAGTCCCACTGCGTGGCATCTTGGGCAAGCGTCTTCTGCTATAGCCCCGGGCCGACCAATGCCTTGTGAGTGGATTTGGTAGACGGAACTGAAAGAAGCCTGTCGTATATATATATGTGTGTGTGTGTTTTGTGTGTCTGTGTTTGTCCCCCTAGCATGCTTGACACCCGATGCTGGTGTGTTTACGTCCCCATTACTTAGCGTTTGCAAAGAGACCGATAGAATAAGTACTGGGCTTACAAAGAATAAGTCCCGGCGTCGATTTGCTCGACTAAAGGCGGTGCTCCAGCATGGCCGCAGTCAAATGACTGAAACAAGTAAAAGAGTAAAAGAGTAAGAGTAATATACTTTTCACTTTGCTCCTAGAGGAACAGAAAAACAAATGAAATAACGGGTTGGGTACGCACACTAATATTTACGATTATTTGTCTCTTTAAAGGGCCAGCCTGAAGCTTTGCGTAGGAATGGATCGGAATTTACCCTCGGATCTTATGTCTAGGTGAAAGCAGCGAAGATATAACTGTGTGTGTATGTGTATATGCATACATGATGCCCATATACATACACATAGTCAGACAGACAAATAGATGAATAAATTTTAATGAATGTGTAAAGAAAAGGACATTTTTTACATTATTTACGTTATTTATATTTGACGGATATTTGTCCCCCATCTTTGTTGTTAACACAACGTTTCGGCTTATATACCCTCCAGCCTTCATCAGGTGTTATGGGGAAATTTCGAACCTGGGTTCTCATTCCTAACGTATTTTTCGATGTTATTATCATCATTATTATTATTATTATTATTATTATTATTCAGATCACTTCTTGGAATCGAACTCGGACTCTTGGGGTTAGTAGTCCGCGCTCTTAAGCACTACGCCATATGTCCGTGGACAAATATCTGTCAAATCTAAATAATGGACATTATTTCTCATCTTTTAAATATAGAACTGTAAAGAACAGGAGTTAAGTCAACATCGTCTTTACCTTACACTTGTTTCTGCTATATGTAGCTGTTGCTGCTTCGTGTAGAAATCTAGGCAGGCGGAATTACAATCACCATCGTGATAACAAAGACGAATAACCGCGTGTATATACAAATGTATGGCAAACGTACGCCTGCACGTTGTTACGTACGAGCAGAAAATAAATAGCTCCAAAAAAATTTTAAGCATTTTTCGTCTTTGTTATCACGGTGATGTTTGTAGCTCCGCTTGCCTAGATTTGTACACGAAGCAGGAACAGTAGAAAAAACTTTGTCGGTTCAACAGTCCAGAAGTAGCAGAAAATTAGGCACATTCGGAGTAACATGAAATAACCAAAGGAGAACATTGGATAAATTCTATTGGCGAATAAGAAAATATCACTCTCTCCGGATTGAGCTGCTGTACTGCAGTCTCTAGGTTACTACACATTTAGCGTATGACTTTACGGTCATAAGGGACATAAATCTAATCCCACCTATTTCTTTCTACATTTTTTCTGTTTTCGTTTTCGTTTTCCAGTTGTTCAATCTTCAAACTTTTATAACTTCTCACCTTTCTTCTATTTTGCGTACATCCTATCGTCCTGTATTATCTTGTTATACCGAGTGTACATAGCCTGAGGATTGCGTGAAGGCACTAGACGTGATTAAAATGCTGTCTGATATTTCCGTTGTATGAAACTGTTAGTAGCTTTTAAAGAAGAAAAAACATATTGTGTTTATCAAATTATGTTTATTTCTCAGCAGACAATATATTTTTTGTTAATCGTATCATTAGGGAACAGTGTTCAAATTCCGCTAAGTTCGACTTTGCCTTTCATTCTCTGGCGTCGATGAAAGTAGGTATAAGTCATACTCGGGAGTCGATGTAGTCTACTTACCCACATGTATATTTGTATACACAGATATATGTACGTTACAAGGGATCAGACTGTATAAGATAGTACAAAATATAAAATATACTGAGATTTTCGAGAAGGTAAGCGCAGCGATATAAAACGCTACAGTTGGGTGTATAAAAAGATCTTAATCTCAACTCTCTAAAGTTATAGAAATAAACTGAAAGAAAATATCAGCAGATATATTGTGAAGAGACAGTTTACAATAATTTAGTAAATACTAACATATATACCTTACACGTGACATCATAAATCATTTTACTTTAGAGAAATATTTAGTTTAGCAGTGATTAATGATCATATTGTGTATATATGGCAAAAAAAAAAAAAAAAGAAATGTGTTGTGTGTCTTCCAGATGAAATCTTCGGATTGCAGTCGTAGCCACGTTGCTTATTTCTATGTTTTGAAAAATGACATGAAAAAACGTCTTTATAACAGCATTGTATTCCATCACTGCCTATGTTCAGAAAAGATATTTCTTATATATCCTATTAATATCATTGATCTTTTATTTATATCATATATATATATATATATATATATATGTGTGTGTGTGTGTGTGTGTGTGTGTGTGTGTGTGTGTGTGTGTATGTGTGTGTATGTAGTAGTATTTCCATTTCCTGCGATAATTCTAGGGTATGTTGGGGCCCGAAATGGACTTGAAAAGCTAACTGAGAAAATGTAAATGTATACATACAAACATGCATACATACAAGCTAACATACATACATACATACATACATACATACATACATACATACATACATACATACATACATTGTATAGGCACAGGTGTGACTGCGCGGTAAGAAGATTTTTTCCCAATCGCATGGTTCTGAGTTCAGTCCTATTGCGTGGCAAAGTTGGTGGGTGAGTTCTTTTACAAACACGGACCGACAAAAGCTTTGTAACCTGTTTTGGTAGACATAAACTGAAGAAGCACATACTACAACGTATATCTCTATGTATGTATGTATGTATGTATGTATGTATGTATGAATGTATGTATGCACTATCTATCATCTATACCTATCTATCTATCTATCTATATCTATCTATCTATCTATCTATATATATCTATCTATATATATATATATATATATATATATATATATATATATATATATATAATATATATAATATATATATATATATATATTATATATATATATGTGTATATATATATATACATATAGACATATATGTGTGTGTGTGTTTGCGTGTATATATATGTGCACATATATGTACAAAAATATGTATGTATGTATGTATGTCAGATCACTCTTGAGCACTACTGACAACATGTAACCCAGTACAACCTGTTCCACGGTCGGCCAGTAAACTGGCAACACCATTAAAACCTTGGTTGGTGAGGAGTGTGACTTTTGGACACACTGCAGAGCGAAAAATAAGATTGTCAAAGTGCAGAACAGCTCATGAGCAGTGAACGGCCACCCAAAAATATGTGTACATGTATATATATATGCATGTATGTATGCGCGGGGACGTGGACATACTTGGGTTTGTGTGCATGGAAGCAGTTGGTCCACAGATTGGCCACTACGTTGTTGTCAAAATATTTCTCTTGGAGAGGGAAACTGAGAGAAAACCTGCAACACTGACAATATTCAATGATGTAGACTGGTTCTTCTTGTTGACTTTATGTTGTTCAGGTTCAGAGAATGGGATTGGATTTGTGCAAATCCTTTCCCCATTATAAAGAAATCATTATGCACAGGCATCGCAAGAAATACGCAAGGTAAGACTTATCCCCAAAATAGCTTCTCGTAGCCTTCGTATGCGTGCGACTTTCGATCCGGCAATGGCAATACTCGGATGTAAGTTTGCAGGCTTCTCGTATGTATATCATCGTTCAGTCTTATTTCACTATTTCTTACTAACAGAGAAAGAGCCGGTTTCTAACCTAAATTCAAGGTTCCTTCATTGGAATTGCAACATCAACAGCAGGATATTATGTATGTATGTATGTATGTATGTATGTATGTATGTATGTATGTATGTATTTATGTATGTATGTATGTATGTATGTATGTATGTATGTATGTATGTATGATGTATGTATTCATGTATGTATATGTATGTATGTATGATATGTATATTATATATGTATGTATGTATTATGTAGTATGTATGTATTATGTATGTATGTATGTAGT
>NC_043006.1:94946761-94949261 GCF_006345805.1 Octopus sinensis | reverse complement strand
CATAGATATATGAATGTGTGTGTGTATGTATTTCTGTATATGAGCGTGTATGTGTGTGTATGTGTGAGTGTGTGTGTGTGTGTGTGTGTATGTGTGTGTGTGAGTGTCAAAACACAAAATATCTTTTTACTGCAAATTCCAGTATGTTTTACCAATGATGTATTTTAAATACGCGTTCCAGATGCACCGATTCTCCAAAAAACACACTTCTGTGCAGTTGTAAAATGTGACGTGTTTGATATATATATATATATTTATACATGTATGCCTCGAGTTGCTTTTAAATCAGTCGCAGTAAATAATATTATATTAACTCACTTTTCCCTAAGTACTTGTTTATACAGCACTTAGAGTTATGCTGTAAGGTAATGCACTCCTAATATAATTTGGTTCATGTGTGTATTTGTATGTATGCATGTGTGCTTATGAATGTGGGTGTAAATATAATATGTTTGTGTGTGTGTGTGTGCATATATATATATGCAACTATCTCTCTAACTCTGTAAATACATACATACACATATACATACACACACACACACACAAATATATACATATATGAACGTGCATGTTTGCTTTCTATCGAATTGTAATAAACACATGAAACTGAAGAATTTCTCGCAACATTTTAGAATAGTTTTACAAGAACAAAGTTAACAATAACAACAAAGTTTTGTCTGTTGCCCTTAAGCCACCTGACGTAGGTTCTCAGGCTCAAAGTTCGAAATCACAGTCACACTCTACCACCTAAAATTACTATATATATGTGTGTATATGTATATATATATACATATATATATATTATATATATATATATATATATATAATATATATATATATATATTATATTTATTTATTTATTTATATTTATATATATGTATGTATATATATATATATATATATATGACTTAATTTTTCCTCTCACACCGTCTCCGATGAAGGGATATTATTAATTAATATCCTAGAAACAGCTGTAAGACCTTCTATCTATAAATGCTCTAATATATATACGCCCTTGGTGTTTTATCTTATTACGCAAACAATTCTTATATACACACGCCGACATAGAACCAACATTGATCCCTTTATTCGCAATATTACTGAATCTGGAACTTAACTATGATCTGTCTATAGCACTTATTCAGCATTACCTGACACCTTTGGGTCTCAATGACACCATTATCTCTTATAACCTCAAATATATATATATATATATATATATATATACAAAATAAGAAAATGGAGAAATACACCTTAATCAATAATCAAGTACCAGATAATACCCAATCACATAATTTATTAAACCACGACGTATGAACATTAAGGTCAAACATAATAGTATAGAACAAAACAACGTACATCAATGAGTAATATGATACAATAAGTACAGTATGTAAGTGAATATAAATTAATACAAATATAAATATAAACTACATCTTACAGCTGTTTATGGGATGTTCTCCTACACATGCTCTAAATACTGTATTCTTCAGGACTTGAGATGGGTGGCAGGGCATCCAGCAATTAGGAAATATCAGCGATAATATTTGAACCCGGTGGACGAATATCGTCATCCTAATAAGGCCTGATAACTGACAATGTTTATTACTTCGTTACGATTTACGATTAACAGCCATTGACTTCCACTACTTTGTTGACGCTGAATGCAAAGGTGACCTCATTGAAAATGCTGGTGATACTTAAGTTGCTGCGGTTGCTGAGCATGGACAAATGCATGGTGTGTTTTTTACCATTTGATTTGGGAAACTGGTTTCTGACATGTTGATGGTATCCATATATCTGCGATATAGGGAAGAGAGTGGAAAGTTAATGCATCTCGTCTAACAATACATTATGCGTTTTATTCCTGGAAAACGGAAGGACACAAAAAAACGGCACACATTATATGCAAGCACACGCCCGCACACACACACACACACACGCCCACTCACACACACATACGCACTCACACACACACACACATTTTGCTTATGCCTAAAGCCTTCGGGCTGCAAGACAAGACAAAAACGGGTAATGCGAAGGAGAAATGAAAACTGTCGTAAAGGACTATATATGGGGGGGGGGCGAAGAGCTCAGAAAATCGTGTCCAGTACGGTCGAAGGTATCGCAAAAAAGAAAGACACCGCCTTAGGGTGTGTACATATATATATATATATATATATGTGTGTGTGTGTGTGTGTGTATTTAGAAAAAACCGTCGTCAGAATTTTGGGAAAAAATCCTTTTATTTCTTCAGTATTAGTGCTTTCGTTCCTTTCTAGAACTTGTCAAATAAAATTACGTGAATGTACAAGCAGCTTGTTCATTTATATACAACTGATATTTGGAGGTGGGTTGTTTAGAAGAGAATATGGTATTGTTTTGTTTTTTTTTCTTTTGGTGGGGTGGGATTGAGGTTCTATGACAATGGAGATGAATAGATAGAAATATAGGTAGGTAGATAGGCTGATAAATAGATAGATAGATAGATAGATAGATA
>NC_043006.1:94924261-94941761 GCF_006345805.1 Octopus sinensis | reverse complement strand
ATATATACATATGTAGGTATGTATGTATGTATGTATGTAGTATAATCACGCACGGAGAATACAGCAAATATATTTCTCCGAAACGGTCTTCCCACATACAAAATTCAAATAGTAAAATACAAATAAGGGCATAGACATCCTAGTATCAACTGATTTAACATTCTGTGACGAACCAATACTTAAAGCTAGGCTTACTACGTAAACTACTTCAAAAACAACATTTGCCTCTCCGTGCGGACTGTTCAGCTGAAAGCTCCGCTGAGAGCAAGTATAAATTTAAAATTCAAATAAGTTGTTATCTAAAAAATAATAAAATTTATACGATTATCTTTTAGCTTCCAGATAAATTTGCTTAATCCAGTAGAGTTGGATGCATGTTTGTTTCTAAAAGTGTGTAAGTGGGTAGATATGCGATCTTTTATTTAATTTTTCGAAGCCCCAGTATGAAATTATTTTTTATCTAGAGTTGTCGCTGTGCATTGATACATTACACTTTTATATGTGCATTTGAAAGGGGAATGTTATTAGTTATTGCAGAGTTATTTTGTAAGATAATGCTATTATGAGATGTATTACTTACAGTGTAGTTCAAATTAAAAGAATGTGTACAGGGGATTTAAAGTAATTATTATTATTATTATTATTATTATTATCATTATTATTATTATTATTATTATTATTATTATTATTATTATTATTATTATTATTATTATCATTATTATTATTATTATTACTATTATTATTATTATTATTATTATTATTGTTGTTGTTGTTATTGTTATCATTGTTATTATTATTAATAATCACAATAATAATAATTTCCATCAGAAATCATAATAGAAATGTTATGATTTATACAAAAGGTGGAACATGTAAAGATTCCCATTTGGTGTACGCTGCAGAATGCACAAATCACAAATTAATTTACGTTCGTTGTACAACAAAACAATTAAACAAAAGGTTTAATAGGCACAGATTCGACATCAGGCACAATAACAGTAGTTCGACAGAACTTGTCAAACATTTCGCTTCAAGCGGCTGCAATTTTGAAGAAGACTTGAAAGTGCATATTCTCAGAAAATATTCTGAATCTGCTTCACTTTCACTTCTCAGAATGTATGAGGGGAAATATGCATGCGGGATATTAACATCACGCCCTGGAGGAATGAATAAGATAACAGGAGAATATCATCAAATTTATACAAACCTGTTTGATTAAATATTCTTCTTTTTCTCATTTTTCTTTCCTTTTTTCTGGTGGTTTTTTTTCTGTCATTTTCTTTTCGCCTATTATAAAATTGTAACTTAAAAACCGATGATGTCATTCCATCAACGTGTGTGGACACTGGTTGCTCTCGTAAATACTTTACGTTTAAATTTCTATAATTTTGAATTTTATATCACTTCTTATTTTGAACTTGAGAGAGACAGACTTACAATTGAAATATCGTTCAAACAATAAAATATATATTACAATCGAATCGCGCTCTTCGTCTTAATAATAATAATAGTAATAATAATAATAATAATAATAATAATAATAATAATAATAATAATAATAATAATAATAATAGTAATAATAATAATAATAATAATAATAATAATAATAATAATAATAATAATAATGATAATAATAATAATAATAGCAATAAAATTATAGGTGTTCCTATTTAAATAATCTTTGTTTTCTTATTGCTTATACAAAATGTAATACTTGCTAAGTTATAATTAATTATTATTATTAATTATTTCATAATATCTGTTATCAGAATTAAAATGTTTATTAATGATTGTAAAAGTAGATTTAACTAAATTATTTTTAATTTCCATAGAAAAATAATATATATATATACATGCGTGTGTGTATATATTATTATACATATATATATATATACATCTATCTATCTCTCTATCTATGTGTGCTTGTATTTTACTACACACGCACACATATATTTATATATATATTCATATATACAGAGAGGGGAAACAGAGAGAGAGAGAGGGACAAGCTTTATTAGCCACACAGAGCTGCACACAGACGGGACAGATTACAAAGTAGAGCTTTTCTTTTTGGGGAGAAAAAAAGGGCAAGAAAAAAAAGAAAAAGAAAAACACCATCAATAAGGATCGTATATCACAGAAATGTCATGATGTAAAGTGTAAAGGGGGAAGCAGATAAGGTTTATCCGTGGAAAGAAAAGCCTACGGAAAAGACCACGCTACCCTTGGTCAATAATGTCACATGTTAACACATTTGTTTGCAAGTAAGTAACTCTCTGTTTTAAATTTTTCCGGGTTCATAGTATTATGCTCAAGGTGGCTTCATCGTTCATACGTGCCATCCTTGCTACATTCACCCATCTTTTTTTGAAGCATTCGCTAGACAAAACTTGCCTCTCTACTCTCACTTTTCAAATGATACTTGAAGTTGTTCAGAGATGAACCAGAGAGGAAAGTGTTTGTCTCTAAAGAGAGATAAATAGATAGATAGATACATATAGCTAGATAGATAAATAAATAGATAGATAGATAGATAGATAGATAGATAGATAGATAGATAGATAGATAGATAGATAGATAGATAGATAGATAGATAGATAGAAAAGTTTGAGAAATGTGTCCTGAAAAGTTGTTAAAATATCAAGCGCTTAGTGCGAATTGGAATAAGAATTAAAAAATACAAAGTGAATTTCATCGTAAAGGTATATATTTTTGGAGGGATTTTTTAAAATTGTGTAACGTGGTTAAATTAAAACAAAACAACTTAACAAACACAGACGTGATTTCCATAATTTCATATGAAATGTAATAAACTAAAGCGAATAGTTACTTCAGAAAATTAAAATTAAAATAAAATAAGAGATATTAGAAATGTGTGATATTTATAGGCAGAGTTAATATATGAAATTGTTTTAGAAATTTTAAAATGAAAAACGAGGGAAATATGTATTAGTACGCCATATTTGAATTCAAGCTTATAGCTTTTTCTATGTGTTGATATATTTTCTCCATTTCAAATACGTGTGTGTGTGTGTGAAAAAGAAATATCACTTTTAAGACCACATGATATGTATACATATATATATATATATGTTTTTATGTATATATATTTACTAATGTAGAATTATAACATACAGACATACATACACACACGCGCACTCACACACATACAAACGCTCACATATGTTATGTACCCATACACACACACACACACACACAACACACACACACACATATATATATATATATTTGGAAGGATGAGATGTTGGGTATGTTAGCTGATTAACACAATATACAGACAAGTGATGCAAATAGAAACAAAAACGTTAGTTAAATAAAATATATTTGCATTAGAAAATGATATCAAAAATTATTTGAAAGAATATATAACGCAACTCTCCATGAAATATTAAAATAGTAACATCACGTAATGTAAATTATTCCGATATTAGCAGAATTATATTCAAACACACAATCACACTTATATATATACACATATACCTATATATATATATATGTGTGTGTGTGCGTGTGTGTGTGTATGTGTGTGTGTGTGTGTTTGTGTGTGTGAGCGAGTTATAAACAGTAGCTGCATGACATCGTGAAGTACCTAATTGTGGGTAACCCTTAAGGGCCGATGCTACTGTAGCTTGTAGCCCCAGGAAGACATCTCCTCCTGCTGGCTATTGACACACTGTGTCCTATCAGTATCTGCAAAGGGATATCATCGTTCCCATCTCCAGCCTCACGTGATACACATGGACTCGGCTTTCTGAGTATTGACCCGTCATCAGCGTGTGACCACCATCGGTTGGCGATGGGAAATGATTCTCAATGCAAATATATATACTTTTTCCAGTGATGAAAAGTCACTGATCTCGAAAAGGTGGACACCAGCTACAGTAGCATCGACCCTTAAGGGTTAGCCACATTTAGGTGGCAAATATACTTCACAATGTTGTACAGCTACAGTTTATAACTCGCTCAGAGATTAATTATTGCTTGTTTCCTTAGGAAAGTGTCTTCAACTATAGACTCGGGCCGACCAAAGCCTTGCGATTGGATTTGGTAGAGGGAAACTGAAAAAATCCCGTCGTTAATATATATATATATATAGATATAGATATACATATACATATAGACAAGAAAATCAAGAAAATGCATACAAACCTGTGCACAAAGACATTCATACACACAATATTATGACTAATTGAAGACCCTTGATATATAACGAATATATAGCTAATTTATATTCGGTAACTATATAGAATATATTTAATTTTATTCATAGTTTCAAACGGATCCACACACACGCACACACACATACATGCACACACAAATACACACGCATGCTCCCACGGGCACACAAAAGTATGCCCAGAAAAATAGAAAGGGAGGATGAGGGTTGTGAGGTGCTACAATTTATTAATGAATCGGGATTGAGATAAACTCTGTCTCATAAAAGGTAAGAGGTGTGCTGACAAACACAAACAAGGAGCGAGAGGGAGACACAGACAGAGAGAGAGAGGGAGACCTCGGCATGATTTGAACAGAGAATGAAAGAAATCTGAACTAATATTGCGAAGCACTCTCTTCGACATTCTAAGGATCTCCTTTATTCACCACTATCTGTTTCAGTGTATCAGTGATGAAATTCGCAGTTAATCTGTTGTGTGAACTTTTGTGCGTTGCCTGTAATGTCTATTTGTGTAGCACCAATAACAGAATCCTGTATCTTAAAACAAGATCTCTCTGCGGAGCATACTTGAGATTTATACATATCAGCAATTGTTGATGGTCAGTGAATTTTCTGCGTAATACACATATATTTCAAGCTTTGTGTTACAATTCGGAGGTTGAGAGGTGAGAGAAGCGCTCCCTAAACTAGTTAAAGAAAGACAAAATTAGTTAGTCGATTCTTGCTCCCAAACTGTCAGCATTCCTGTGATTTATTTATACGTTATGCAATTATATTTTCAAGACTCTGAATATATATATATTTCTAACATATTCGTTACGTGCAAGGATATGTATTCATAACCAAGTTATGTTGGTATTTCTCTCAAAATATCTCGGTCGTCAACCTTGCAGCATTATGAAACGATCTTCCTGTCATTTCGAGGTTGTTGACATTCATAAGAAGATATAAATTCTACGAAATTTCAGGAAGTGGAGAGGTGAGGTAATTAGTTCGTTACAAGTCCCAAAGAAAGATTAAACTAGACGGAAGATTCTTCATAATCGATCGCTGAAATCTTAGTGATTTATTCACAGATTATATATCTTTTCAAAACGAGACTAAATATATGTTTATGAAGTATATAATTTTCTTGCATACGTATATACAGAGTCCAGATATATTCATAACCACGTATTACTTGTAACATATATAGAAAATGTGTGTAATGTGAATATATATATATATATATATATATATATATGTGTGTGTGTGTGGTCTCATCAATAAGTATCTTGACTGTTGCTATAGTAACGAAGTTAAAACAAGCGGAGTGAAGCCACTTGGCACAGATTTGTTGTGCAAGCGCACTAATTTTTAACGTTATAGCGCAATTCTGTTGATCACAGTAATGCTTGGAAGGAAGGTGTGTAGCGTGTGATGGTCGCATAAACAATGACAGAGAAATTTGAGCAGAGAATACGCATCAAATTTAACCAAATGCTTGGCGATACCTATTCAGAAACCTAAAGCAAGGGTTTTGAAAATATTTCATCGTTCTCGACACAATTAAGGAGGTCTTGTGCAACTGAAAGCCGAGCAAATTTGTGGTCCGCTGAAAACGGTTTTGGCACAAACTTGGCGGAAACACGTCTCATACCCAAATCTTCAGTGATAAATTACTGAATTGAACCGAAACTAATCTGCACATCATCTGATAATTCACGGGTGGTGATTCGACGATCTCCCCTTAGAGGTGCACGCACATCTGCGACGTTTTTCTCGATTCTGCTGGTTTTGAGTCATTTCTGTCCTGTTGGTTAGCGACATTTTTCGGTCATCATGGAAACTTCTGAAACACTCGTACACTTGTGTGCTGTAGCCTCTTGGAGCTTTAGGTATTTTACTCAATAAACACTCACATAGCCCGCTGTGGGAATCGAAACCGCGTTCGTATGACCGCGAGTCCGCTGCCCTAATCACAGGGCCAATGCGCCTCCACACACACAAACACATTTTCTCTCTCTCTCTCTCTATCACAAACTCTCACTATCTCTCTCTCAAACATGCACACACACACACACACACACACGTATATATATCACAGTTCTATAATTTAGAGATAAGAACATATGTACATTATTTACATTATTTACATTTTACGAATATTTGTCCCCGTTGTGTTTGTTGTTAACACAACGTTTCGGCTGATATACTCTCCAGCCTCGGGGGGAAATTTCGAACCTTAGGAATGAGGACCGAGGTTCGAAATTTCTTCAAGACACCTGATGAAGGCTGGGGAGTATATCAGCCGAAACGTTGTGTTAACAACAAACAAGATGGGGACAAATATCCGTAAAATGTAAATAATGTACATACTTCCTCATCTCTTAAATATACAACTGTAATATATATATATATATATATATATATGTATGTATGTATTTTAGGGAATTATTTTTCCGTAATGATGATTGTCTCAACCACTATGGCTACCTGTTATCACTCGATCACTCTATATCTTTACGTTATTTCATTTTGCTAAGTCAGCATCTTAGCTACATTTTTATCCGTTCACCGTTATTACAGCGCATCGCATTAATTTCTTCGAAAAAATTGTTATACCTTAATCATTATCACCATGATGAAGATGATGATGATGATGACGATGATAAAAATGATGGTGATGATGATGATAATAATAATAATAATAACAACGACAACAACGACAACAATATTAATAATAATAATAATAATAATAATAATAATAATAATAATAATAATAATAATAATAATAGTGGTGATAGGGTGTGATAATGGTGACAGTGATGATAATAGTGATGATGATGATGTTGATGATAACGACGACGATGATGATGACGACGATGATAACGATAGCAAAAAACTGAGAGCGTATCTGATGGATGTGTATGGACGTAATCTCCTTCTCAAGCTACAAGCGAACAAAAAACTTCATGAAATTGTAAGAAGGATCTGTAAGAAATTGTTTTACAGCCGCAACCTAGCAGAATATTACCAGACAGCTTGATGTAATCTATTCTGTTTTCACGATTCTATCAAGAAAAAGTAAATTTAATTCTAATGCAGTCGGGTTCTTTTCAGCCCATCTTGAAGTATAAAAGAAAATTACGGAAATATTATATATGGCGGCATAAGATTGAAAAATAAGCAGAGAAAATGTATTTTCTTTGCAAAATTGGAAAGAAAGGATTCAGAAAGATGCTGACTGATTTAAAATGCATAATAGAAGAGGACATACTGAAAGCAAAACAATGTAGCTTATATAAATAATATTCGCAAAAATATATCGGATGAAACGCTTCTAAATGTTAGCGATTCTTCTAGAAGAAAATATTTGAAGAAAATACAAAAATATTTACAGGGATCTTAAAAACAATAAAGGCATGATAATGGAAGTTACAGCATAGTTTACGGAAATGGAATAATATTGAGATTTCAGGTGGAACAAAAACATATCTAAGCACGGCCAATTTCGAGTTGTTTGTCATGACTGACAAGTTTATCTCGAAAGCTGTCCAGATTTCAGAATCAAACATTGGAACGAAAATGCATTTGCATTTACGGGGAACTCTGTGCCTTCGAGTCAGATCAGCTCTATGTTTGTCATTTCGATTACAAAACATAAAATTGTGAAATTGAAATGACAAGAAAGGAAGACAAAATGTGAAAACTGTACCTACAATAAATGGAGGACAAAGTATAATGCATAAAAATAAAATCAGAATCAAAACGTATGCAAAACCCCACCAGAGTTGTATATTGATAGGTTCATGATAGTTTTTGATATCGTAAAAAAAGCATAATAACGGAAAACATAAAATAGGAGGGGGTTAACAGTAATTTGATTAGAGAAAAATAGTCGACCAATATGAACAACACAGAGGATAATACCATCGAAATAAACAACATATTTATTATTTGCGGTCGTTGTGAGTCATAAAGTGATATGAATCAGTTGAAGGTAAAAGTGTCGACGATTCTTCTCGGTAAATTGAGTATCACTTTGATGAAGTTGGCTTGTCTCTGATCTTGAAATAACGAGATTGGTGTTTATAGTACTTTGAAAGAATACTTAGATGGTGTCCTAACCGACGTGTAATAGGCTGTGTGTTTGCTTGACGAGACAGGATATATATTCATGTTCGCCAAGAGTTTCATATGGTGAATCAAGAGGAGACAGAGGTAGAGCTACTGCCTCATACGTATATTCACTGGTCAGTGACGCAGTACTTCGGTTTATAGAAACGAGGATCATCAACAAATGTTTTTGTGGATTTTGATCGTTGGCTAGTCATTTGCTATAATAATAGTATGTTCTGATTATGACATGAGCGTAACCTCATATGGACTTGTGCATTCTTCACAGAACTCCATGTTTTCGGGACTCTGCTGGATTTTAGTTACCGCGGCAATATTCCGGAGTTGTACACGACTGAGAGAGCGGAGGACGTGTCTATCAGAGTGATGGTTACCCTGGGCAACAAAAATTTTTTTTGTTATTCTATTTAAGCTTTTTCAGCTGATTTAGGTTAATTTTAGAGTGCTGAATCTGAACGTGTCATCAGTTTTCAGACGGCATGTGTAGTATTTTTAGTTATTCACAGCATCAGATTTTCCAACTACTTGATAATATTGACAAAGTAATAGGCTTTTTGCTTTCGATTTTCATTCATATACTCGTCATTAAAACAAAAATAAGTGTTGATAGAGGCAAATGTAAGCAACCTGTTAAATTTCCACACAACATGATTTATTTTACTTTGTTATCGCTGAAATTATAGTAAAGTTCTCCTTACATTGGTCTACTGATATTAGGTTATAATAAACCACTCAGACTCCCTTTTCTTGATAACTGCAGGTGCTGTTAAAACAAATTACATCAAATAAGAGAGCCAGGTTATATGAAAAGTAGTTTAGTAGTAAATTTAGTTATTTATTTAAGTGATCAATGTTTGAAATTTAGAGATGTAAAAATTGTTGCGTAACATCCATAGCTTCAGTCCATTCTATAATAATTTCAATGAGTTTTGAGAAATATATTTTAATGTTTTACAGCAACATTTTCAGTTGATTAATTTTATATGTTAGTTTACTGATAGGCCTCGTTGAATGTTGAGTTAGGTTATTACTGTATGTATTTATGATGAGCAGAAGAAGTTTGTGTTCATCACCTGGACAGCTTTTGTTACGTGTGTGGAAAATTTACACTAAAAGATAAGTTTACAAAGAAGTTTTTAAATGTTTAGAAGCTTTTTACTTTGGGTACAAAGTTGGGGACCAAGATAAACTATGGGCGCCTCATGTTTGTTGCAAAACACTGCTACATAACACTAACCCAATGGCTGAATGATAAACAGAAAAGTATACCATTTGCAGTACCAATGATATAGCGCAAACTGATTGTTGTTTCTGCTTAACTAACATCATAGGTTCCTCTAAGAAGAACAAATCCAAGATTGTTTATCCAGATTACCCTTCAGCTTTAAAACCAGTTATCCATTCTGAAGAAAATATTCCAATTCCAGAATCTCCTTTATCTTTTGACAAAGGTATTTTAACTGAAGAAAGTACTGCATCTACTTCAATTGAAGGCGTGCCGAGTGATACAGCAGATTACTATGATGAACCAGGATCTTCAAAAAATTCCTCATTTTTTAAGTCAACTTGAGTTAAATGATTCAGTTAGAGACTTGGTTTTAACAAAACAAAAACCAGAACTTCTGGGATCCATGTTGAAACAATGGACTCTTTTAGACGATGGTGTAAAATAGTCGTATTTTGGAAAACGGCATAGAAGAATTGCATGAATTTTTTTTATGGAGGAAGACGGGTATTCGGTTTTTGTTGTGATGTTGAAGTACTGCTACGTGAGATGGGATACGGCCATAATCCTGAAAAATGGAGATTCTTCATAGATTCCAGCAGAACTAGCCTAAAACTCGTTTTGCTGTATAACGGCAATAAAAAACCTTCAATGTCACTAGCTGTAGGATTAAAGGAAACTTTAATCCTAAGTGGGATATATGCAAGGACTTGAACATTGTTGGTTTGCTTCTTGGGTTAGAAATGGGGTATACAAAGCATCAGAGCTTTTTGTGCCTTTGGAACAGCAGAGATGACAAGCATTACTATGATCAAAAAGGGTGGCCAAAGAGAAGTGATTTCACTTCAGGGAGATACAACGTTAAATATATCCCTTTAGTTGACCCTCAGAAAATTTACTTTCCTCCCTTACACATCAAACTTGGTTTCTTTATGAATTTTATTAAGGGCATGAATGAAGACGGTGAAGGATTCAAATATCTCAGTGAAAAATTTGTTTCTAGGAAAAGTGAGGCGGAGATCAAAGCTGGTGTTTTTAATGGACCAGGAATTTACACCCTAATTTGTGATGAGCTTTTGCAAGAAAAATTAAGCCCAGATGAGATAACTGTTTGGGAAAGTTTGTTTTTCTTGGAAAATATTCTTTGTGAAACGAAAAATCATCTAACTACGTTGCAACTGTGAATTTTTTGAAAACTTATTCAGAACTTGTGACAAGAATGTCACAAATTCCTTTTCTACACTTTCATCTTAACTTTTTCCCACCCAATATGGATGATGTAAGCAATGAGAATGGTGAACGATTTTATCAAAAAATCAAAGAACTAGAAAGTCGCAGCAGTGGCAGACTTACACCAAACATACTGGCGGACTACTGCTGGTTTTTAAAACGAGAAACGGGCATGCAACATAAGCGTAAAATAATTCGCCAAAGCTATTTTTGAAAAGCATAAAATTAATAATATTCACTTTACACTTTTGTTTTGTGTTTTATTGGTTTTAGAGCTACTTGTCCACCTAGTTGCTATTGTTCATTTACCAAATAACGGTAATTTACGCTGAACATAACATTCATTTTATTTGTCATGAATTTTCACATTATTATAATTTTGATACAAGTATAACAATGATAGCGCAAAAACGTGACATAGTAGAACAAAAATGATTGCAGATTCGGAATCAGTGCTCCTAAATTAACTACGAGCACCATTTCGTCTAATAGAAGGAAAACTTTTCCTGCATAATGTTATAGATAGAAGCCAAAGTAATATGAAGATGTCAACAAAGGCTATTTGATACTGTTTATCCAGAAGAAGGGAAACAACAACAAAGAAACAACAAAAAACAACTGAAAACAACAGCTGCTGAAACAGAAGCAACAACCGGTTTGTTAGGCGAGTTG
This sequence comes from Octopus sinensis, assembly GCF_006345805.1. Lineage (NCBI taxonomy): Eukaryota > Metazoa > Mollusca > Cephalopoda > Octopoda > Octopodidae > Octopus > Octopus sinensis. The sequence continues at coordinate 94,930,317 of NC_043006.1, read as the reverse complement.
CTGCTGCTGGTGTCATTGTTTCCCCTGCATCAGTGGTCTTAGTTCTGATGATACAACGATTGCAAAGGAAAAAAAGATTGCACTTCAGTTTCAGAGGCACCAGCAGCCGTCAAATTATTTATCAAGAAGCCGAGGTGAATCTGCCTTCAGCACAATGTCGGCCACCGGATTCAATCATTAGTTTCACTCCATTATATTGCGGCTTTTAAAATACAGGAATCTCGGAGACTGTATGCAGCATTAACACAATAGGAAAGTAGAAAAAAAAAGAAAAGTATAGCAGAGTTAGTAGGCAAATAAATAATTGGAGGTATTTCATGGAAACGACCTGTTTGTGCTGATGATGAGCTGCACGAGCGAGCTGTAGGAATTAGTTTCTGGTTCAACGGATGAATGGTCTGAAAGAAAATGCGGGAAATATTGAGTCGATTGAGGAGGAGAAGTGAGGCTAATTTATTGATTATATATTTGATGAACTGTTGCTAGAAACCCACACATACCCACAAGCTAAATACGGCTGGATGCTTATGAAGCTCGCTTTGGAAGACGAGGTTTCGGTTTCAGTCCCCCTGCTCAGCACTTTGAGCAATTGCCTAGTGGCATTTTGTCAATCGTTATGTTCTGGTTTCAAATTTTGCTAACGATGACTTTGCCTTTCATCCTTTTGGGATGGATAAATTAAGTACCAGTTGCGTACTGGTGTCGATCTAATTGACTGGCCTCCTCCCCAAACGTTTCGGGCCTTGTGCCTAGAGCAGAAATCCTTATTCACTGTGTCTGACGTACCAATAATTAAAGGTGCAGTTTTTACAATCTCCATACTCCAAATTCTCAAAATTTTAAATTTTAAAGGATTATATTTTTTTTATTTTTCTGTTCGAGATTAGAGATGAACATATCGTCAGCCACTAAGGGACATGATGAACTGGTTAAAGTCAAGCCACCGACATGGAAATTTGTGGTGTTGAATGGAATATTTGTAGCCCATCTTTTGCAAAACATGTACAAGTGAACCCTCCAAATCAGTTAAGAGCAGAAGCCATGAGAGGCACTGCCTGGTATTGCATCAAGCTTCATGATATTGGATCAAGGCATCTTGGCATTGCATCTGAGTATTTATTATTATCATTATTATTATTATTATTTATTATTATTATTATTATTATTATTATTATTATTATTATTATTGTTATCATTATTATTATTGTTGTTATTATTAATTCTTTTCATTATTATCACCATCGTCATCATCGTCACCACCACCAAACAGCCATCTGCATCATCATCATCATCACTACCACCACCAACGACAACAACAACACCACCACCATCACCACCACCATCATCATAATCATAACGGATTTCGTTTTTACATTATTGTTGAAAGAGAAATTTTGAAAATGGTTCAGCAATCACTTTATCATTTCTCATATAATTTCGGTAGCTTTTCCTTTCCTTTTCATTTTTTTTTTTTTTTGCAATTTAATTTTTTTTTTTATGAACATTTTTCATCTTGACAGATTCCGAGTTGCAACAATTGGTCATATTACCTTTGATCTTATCCCTTCCCCCGGAAATGTGAGAGTAGATCATGTGAGAATAAATAATAATGATAAAAAAGAAATGATGATAATAATAAAAAAAAACGTGGGATGTGAGATTGTCGCTAGATGTCATTAGTGTAAATATTCAGAATTAACAGATTCATTCTCATATGAAATCCATTTATTTTGTGTTTTGTTTTTCTTGCTTTTTTTACTTTATTTTTAATGTTTTCTTTTACATTTATATTTTATTTCGTTTATTGATTTGTTTATTTCATGGCCTAATTCTTTTTAGAAATAGAAACCCGGAAACACTGTTTGTTCTGTCATATTCCACTCATTTTTTTTCTTTCTATGTAAAGAACTGAGTTATGGAGCAAAACCTTCGAGTGATGGCCTGGATCTGAGCTTTCAAAGTTCGCTTCGAAACTACAAGAATTCATGATGATACCTCGACATGTGAAACCTTGGACATATGTAATCTAAAATAACCTTGGGTTAACCAAACAACTGATTCAAATTCAGGAACTGGCGACGCATTGACAGATTCGGTTGTGCATTTCTGAGAAGGCCACACGGTATTATTTCGAATTCCTACTCTTTGAGTTCAAATACTGTTGAAGTCAATTTTACCATTCATCATTTCGGAGTCGATGAAATATACCAAGAGAGTGCAGTTGGTTCACGGAATTATAATAATTCTTTCTACTGAAAGCACAAGGCGTTGAAATTTTGGGAGAGGGGACAAGTCGATCACATCCACCCCCAATGTTTCATTGGTATTTAATTTATTGACCTCGAAAGGATGAAAGCCAAAGTTGACTTCGGTGGTATTTGAACTCAGAACGTAGCGGCAGACGAAATACCTATTTCTTTACTACCCACAAGGGGCTAAACACGGAGAGGACAAACAAGGACAGACAAACGGATTAAGTCGATTATATCGACTCCAGTGCGTAACTGGTACTTATTTAATCGACCCCGAAAGGATGAAAGACAAAGTCGACCTCGGCGGAATTTGAACTCAGAACGTAGCGGCAGACGAAATAACGCTAAGCATTTCGCCCCGCGTGCTAACGTTTCTGCCAGCTCACCTTCTTTTTTTGTTTGCGTCAGATGTAAAGTTCTTCAAATTCTGCCAGCACACCGCCTTTGACGAAACTATGATAATCTCGTGCCATATGGCTTGCAGTGTTTGTTCTGTGTATAATCAGTACAAATATTTGAATATTTCTTCTGGTCGTACTTGTATTCTAAATTTAATCCACCACCTGGCAATTTGAGTGCCTTTAGCAGAATTCACAGCGTTGTAGGAAACTTCATTCCTCTTCTCGCCTTTCTCAGCCACCGTATAAAGGTTCATTGGCATAGCTGCCTCACCAGAAAAATAACTTTTTGATAATATCGTCCAAAATACCGTTTCTTTTGTTCAGCTGTATGTTTAATCCGTCCTTCCGTTGAATAATACAATCACATGACTCTTGGTGTCTTTGTCGGATTCACTTTTGTTGAAAGCCTTTAAATCTGGTCTCCTGAAATCTCGTGATTATAACAGAAGATCATGGTAGATGCGTTCATCGTCTTGCCACTCTTTAAGTAAGAAAAAAACTTCAATAATTCTTAATACAGTTGACCTCGGCGGAATATGAACTCAGACGGCAGACGAAATACCTATTTCTTTATTACCCACAAGGGGCTAAACACAGAAGGGACAAACAAGGACAGACAAACGGATTAAGTCGATTATATCGACTTCAGTGCGTAACTGCTACTTATTTAATCGACCCCGAAAGGATGAAAGGCAAAGTCGACCTCGGCGGAATATGAACTCAGAACGTAGCAGCAGACGAAATACCTATTTCTTTACTACCCACAAGGGGCTAAACACAGAAGGGACAAACAAGGACAGACAAACGGATTAAGTCGATTATATCGACTCCAGTCCGTAACTGGTATTTATTTAATCGACCCTGAAAGGATGAAAGGCAAAGTCGACCTCGGCGGAATTTGAACTCAGAACGTAGCGGCAGACGAAATAGTTCTGAGCATTTCGCCCGGCGTGCTAACGATTTTTTTCTACTCTAGATACAAGGCCTGACATTTTGGGTGAGGGGCCAGTCGATTAGATCGAATCCAGTACACATCTGGTACTTAATTTATTTTGAGTTAGCATTCTGGCAGTCTTGCACAGCGTGGATATACGGTCGAAAGGCGCAAAACTGAAGTATTCATCGTTTGAAAGTTTATGTAGACGTGTAAAGTTAAAAATGCATAGAAGGTATGAGGAGCAGAAGAAAATCGTTTTTTTCTAAATACATATTTTTGTGTCTTTGAACGACATATCTCTACTATAAACCTCATAGTCCTTACTGATATAAAATATAACAGTAATTGGTAACCCAATGGTGTCGCAAATGCTATTTCCGTCGCTTATAAGCAATTATTATAAAGTATTTCTTATCTACCATTGTAACTAACTACTACTCCATGTGTTACGTCAACGAGCGTCGCAGTTGGTCCGATCAACGGAACAACCTCTTTGTGAAAGTAACGTTCACTCAGCTGAACACTCCACAAACGTTTGTGTCCTTATCAATTTGATTCAGCAACTTAAAGAATGTGACAAGGCTGTGTCTTTTGAATTACATGTAGAACTAATTTTTGCCAGCTGAGTGGACTGGAGCAACATGAAATAAAGTGTCTTGCTCAAGGAGAAAATGTGCCGTCGGGAATCGAAATCACGACCTTATGATCGTGAGCCAAATACCCTAACCACTGAGCCACACGCCCCCAATTTATCATAGTAATAAGTATTGTAAAGTAGATAATTCATTACGTGTTAATTGATAACTTTTTATGAACAGATGTCTGGATGTCCCCCAACCTCGAGTCTACAAACGGGAGCGTATGATGATCAAAGAATTTAGGTTAGAGTGCAAGATTCCCAGCACTGAGCGGACGCCCTTCATGGCACAGATTTAACCCACTGGTATTAATTTTGGGGTATGAACACTGGAACAACATGGAAAATGCCTGGCTCTCTCGATTATGAACCCTCGAATTTTGATAACTTTGAGTCTAATGGCATACGTTATTAAGCGTTCCCTTAACAAGGAATACTTACTAAATTATTAGGTTGGATCGGTTCCGATTTTCTTTTTTTTTTATTTAATCAAGAGAGAACGCAGTGATTCTGATGTTTCGCAGGGTCTCCATCATTTGAGAGAAGAAGGGAAGACATACGCCATACGCGTGGCTGTGAAGTTGAGAAGCTTACTTCCCAATCATGTGGACTTCGGTTCAATTCCACTGCTCGGCATCTTTGGCAAGCATTTTTGTTAAAGCACCGAACCAGCCAAAGTGCTGTGAGTAGATTTTATAATCGGGAACTGGAAAGAATCCCTTCGAGTATATTTGTGCGTGTGTGTGTGTGTGTGTGTTTGTTTGTGAGCGTGCGTGTGTTTGTGCGTGCGTGCATTATGCTTGATGAAATCTAAGCGGGACAAAACTTCGAAGTCACTCTCAACACTAGACTGGTTAAAGTATAATAAGAACTCTACATTGTGTATTGAGTAAACCTCCAGTCTAATGTAAAATTATATTTTTTCATAATTAGACATAATAACAACGATTCATATATGTATGTGGTATATATCTCCCCTCCACTGCTTGACAATCAACGTTGGTTTGTTTACGTCCCCATAAATTAATGGTTCAGCGAAAGAAACCGGTAAGATAAGTACCAGGCTAAAGAAATGTGTCGATCTGTTTGACTAAGCCCTTCAAAGCAGTGCTCCAGCATGGCCACACTCAAATTGCTGAAATAATTAAAGAGTAAAATGTAAACCGAAGAGCTAGCCAGAATACTTGCATCGGAGAGGATGCTGCCAAAATCACCCAAATTAACCAAGTGGTTGTGTTAAATTAGGCTAGAGTTGAAGTCAACCCATCATGTAGGCCTTGCTGAGATATGGACTCCGAATGCAAAGAGGCTGAACAAATATCGCAGGGCATGTACTCCAGCATTCTTACATTTCCGCAACTTCAACGTACCGTACTATTTTTATCAACCTCGAAATGATGACAGTGAAAGCTGATATCTGCGGGATACGAACTCTACGCACCGAACGCCTCAACAAACCCTGTGAGATTTTCTATCCGACGGTGTGTCACCTTTGTTAAATTTGCCACTTTCTTTTGCAACATTTAAATAAAATTGTTTGATGGTTATTTTAACTTAAGTCTGATTATAATTAAAACTTTGTTAAAAGAACTAACTCGACCTATTTCAGTCACACAAGTAGTAAGTTCTTGGTGCTTAGACTTGCAATAATTAATATTTCAAGTTAACTTCAAACTTAAGAACACGATAACGTATCGATTATTCACAAATTCCTGTCAACAAGAATGTGACTGGATAAGTTCTATATATATATATGGCGGGAGAGGGGGAGAACGTTTGCTTGAAAAATCCAGTTTAGCGAACCTAATGCGACTGCTGTCTTTTACTAT
>NC_043006.1:94904261-94916761 GCF_006345805.1 Octopus sinensis | reverse complement strand
TATATAGTCCATCTTTGATCAGAGGCATGCCAGCCAAGACCACTAGTTTCCTTTTCTTTTCCTTTCTTTTTTCTTTTTATTTACTTTTTTCTTTTTTTTCTTTTTGACTGTGGTAACTAGACCAACATCAAACATCATCGGATAACTGGCTTTTTTTCCCTTTATCTGAAAACAGTAAAGCTTTGCTGTTGATTTAAGTGCTATTTCAAGCAGGTCGTTCGACCACATAGAGGCTGAGTCGTTGTTGGTTAAAGCGGGTTCTTTAAATAACTAAGGTCGTTTGTTGCCTTGGCAACGTATTTGTCAGTTGGGGCAGAAAATACCAGATTGACGTATTGATAGAAAGCAAATAAGAAATGCTTTTATTTTCTGCTCGGAAATTTTCTTGCATGCATTTTGTATTTTAATACATTCCCTCTTACTCTTACCTCCACCACCTCTCTCTTTCTCCCTGTCTTTCTCTCTCTCTCTCTCTCTCTCTCCCTCTCACTCTCTCTCTCTCTCTCACTCTCTCTCTCCCTCTTGCTGTATTCCCTATCTCTTCCCTTTCTCTCTTTTGCTCTTTTCCGTCACATCTCCCTCTCTCTCTTTACTGAATTTCCGATCTTTTCCCTTTCTCTCACCATCTCCCCCTCTTTCTCTCCCCACTTTTCTCTATCTCCCTCTCCCTATATAACCCTCTCTCTCTATCACCCTCTCTTTCTATCTCCCTCTTTCTCGTTCTACTACATTCCCTACCTCTTCCCTCTTTGTCTCTCATTCTTATTTCAATATGTTTGGTTCGCTTTCTCTTTCTACCTCTCTCTCTCCCATTCTCTCTACCTTCCCTCCATCTCTCTGTAGGTTGCTGTCTTTTCACCTCTTTTATGTTCATCCCTGTCTCACGATCCATATTCTCTCTCTCACACTCTCACTCTCTTTGTCGCATTCGCTCTTTACATGTTCAACCTCTCCACTTTTCTCTCCAACCACTTTCTCAGATGCACTCCTCTCTTTCCCTCTCTCCCTTTTTTTCCTCATTCTCTCACTCTTTCTGTTTGTCTATCTCACTCTCTCTCTGTCTCTCCCCCCCCTCTCTCCCTCTCTCTTCATCTGACTATCCTATCTTTCTCTCATTCGCTTTATTTTTCTCATACTTCCAACAACTGTCTCCATTGCTCTCTCCATTTTTCTCTTTGATCTGCTTCGCACATTCCTACTTCCCCCGTTTTGTCTCTCCTACTCCTTCTATTTCCCACTCTCTCTCTCTCTCTTTCTCTCCTATTCTCTCTCGCTAACACAATATCTACCTCATCCTTCGCCCCTCGACCAACCTTTTATCTTTATTTCATCTATTTTTTTCGTTTGAGTAAGTCTTTGCTGTTTTAGTTTTCGTTATTTTACGAAATCACTTTAAAATCACCGTTGATATTTGTCAGAGCATATTGCAGTCAAATATTTGAACTTAAGAGAATCTGCTGTAATGGCTGAACGTTCTTCAGTTCTTGTGCCAATGCCAAGACTAAATGGAAGGCCCAAAATAAATTACAACAACTGACATCAGGAACCAATAACAGACGGAACTCCAATATAGCTCCAGCTGCTAGAAGTAGTAACCAAATTTATTTCCACACAAACCAGGTTATCATAAACAGGGCAATAACACATTAGATATTGTGTCATTCCCATAAAAGATTGAATGATGACCACTAGAATGTTCACAGATTCATGGTTACTTGACCCAGATTAACCTAGGGTTTAATGCCAAGAGCTATTTCCAATAACATCGAAAATAATGGTTTGGGTGGACTCTCTCATCGCTTGAATGTATAACGCTTCAATGAGACACATCGGAGTATTCTTAGTTAAGAAAGCGTGATGGTTATATCCCCGATGTATTGCATTATTGAGTAAACATCTCGAAAAATATAATAACGGGAATTGTTTGTGCAGCGCAAGTCCCACTCTCGTCCTTCAAAACCTTTATTTGGTCCGGTATAATAATTACAACGAGTCCAGTAATTACTAGGATGCCGGATCTGTACGGAGTTATTATTTCCTGGATGAACACTTAAATAGCTAAAGGACCTCACCCGACGTGGGTCCACTGAGGTGTCTGTGTGTGAGCTGATACAGTTTATGACATTGTAACTTAAAGTTAGCAGCGATGTTCTCTAAAGATTCAATCACAAGTCTCCTCAAATTTCCAGAACTTATTATTATCATTATCATTATTATTATTATTATTATTATTAATTATTATTATTATTATCATTATTATTATTATTATTTTATCATTATATTATTATATATTATTATTATATTATTATTTATTATTATTATTATTATTATTATTATTATTATTATTATTATTATTATTATTTATTATTATCATTATTATATTATTATTATTATTATTATTATTATTATCATTATCATTATTATTATTATATTATTATTATTATATTATTATTGTTGTTGTTGTTGTTGTCGTTCTTGTTGCTGTTGTTGTTGTTGGCAGTGGTGGTGGTGGTGGTGGGGGTATTATTATTACTACTCAGAACAGTGAATTGTCAGATTTGTTAGAGCACTGTGCAGACAAAATTGGACTAGCCCCATGATAAGAACTGGTGAGAACACAAACCACCTTCATAGCTTGGAATTGGGCACATCTCACTCCTCTGGAACTTCACCATTTATACTGGCAGAAAAAAAGATGCAAATAGGCCAGACATCATATTGAGAGACTTCAGATAAAAATCGTGCCTCCTCATTGATATGACTGTCCCAATCGACATGAACGTATGTGTGAAGACCTACCAGAAACTGAGCAAATATTAAGATCTTGAACAAGAAATTAGGAAAATGTGGGACCTGAAGACTAAAACAATACCTATTGTCATAGGTGTCCTAGCAATGATAGCAAAACAGGCTGATTGTTACCTAGCTCAGATATCAGGAAACCCCAAAATGGCAGAAATTCAAAAAATAGTGCTCGTGGGAACTGCTCATATCCTACATAAAATACTGTCTATGTAATCTCAAATTTTAAAACAGACACATAATTTTCTTATGGTTTCTTAAACATTTCCTAGAACACTATGTACAAAGACAAATATGGCACCCTAAGCATGACACGAATATAAACTTCTAACTTGTTGTCTCTTGAGGTCTCTTGGTGTGACTAGGAGCAACCTTGTACAAATGAAAAGCAAAAGTCAAACATATATAATAATAATAATAATAATAATAATAATAATAATAATAATAATAATAATAATAATAATAATAATAATAATAATAATAATAATACACAGATAGAGAAATTACACACGATACACACAGATAGAGAAATTAAGGCCAACAAACCAGATATAGTTGTCATGGATCATGAAGAAAAAATGCTTTCTAATTGATGTATCAATACCGGCAGATGACAACGTGTCTCTAAAAGAAATGGAGGAACTTTCAAACTACAAAGACCTGGAAATAGAGGTAACCAGAATGTAGAATCTAAAAACAGAAACAATTACTATCATAGTAGGTGCATTAGGCATGATAAAAAAATATTCAGACAAATACATAACAAAAACACCAGGACTTACAAACACATATAACACACAGAAAATTGCACTACTAGGCACTACACACATCCTACGCAGAACACTTTCCATACAATAACCATCAGAGCATCACAACAAATCACAGCACATACCCAAGGCACACAGAGCTGCGCTCGGTAGTGAAGTGAAAGCACGCTATAAAAATAAAACTACTGAATAATAATAATAATAATAATAATAATAATAATAATAATAATAATATAATAATAATAATAATAATGATAACAATGAGGCTAATAATAATAATAATAATAATAATAATAATAATAATAATAATAATAATAATAATAATGATGATGATGACGATGATGATGATGATGATGATGATAATGATAATGATAATGATAATAATAATAACAATAATAATAATAATAATAATAATAATAACAATAATCATATTAATAATAATAATAATAATAATAATACACCAACGACCCTTCCCAGAATAATGGACGAAGAAACTAAATGGATGGGTATTAAATGCATGTTCGTTAAAATTTCTAAATATCAGTTTTTAGGTTATTCGATCAATTAAACTACATTGAATTAGAATGTAATAGGCTGAGAATTTACAGATGTGCTAATTGACGTAAATCTTATCCGAACCAGCATGACGTAGTGTGAGAAAGCTGTAACTTTGAATAATATGTTGTAATCCATCTGATGGGCTGCTACTCAGTTTCTGTCAAGACGGCTGGAAGCGACAAAATATTACTCTTCCTTATGTTGCTATGAACCTAAGGTCTTGCGACTATGACTACTAGATACTTTATATATATATATATATATATTATATATACTCTTTTACTCTTTTACTTGTTTCAGTCATTTGACTGCGGCCATGCTGGAGCACCGCCTTTAGTCGAGCAAATTGACACCGGGACTTATTCTTTGTAAGCCCAGTACTTATTCTATCGGTCTCTTTTGCCGAACCGCTAAGTGACGGGGACGTAAACACAACAGAGTCGGTTGTCAAGCAATGCTAGGGGGACAAACACAGACACACAAACATATACACACACACTTATATATATATATACATATATACGACAGGCTTCTTTCAGTTTCCGTCTACCAAATCCACTCACAAGGCATTGGTCGGCCCGGGGCTATAGTAGAAGACACTTGCCCAAGATGCCACGCAGTGGGACTGAACCCGAACCATGTGGCTGGTTAGCAAGCTACTTACCACACAGCCACTCCTGCGCCTATATATATATATATATATATCTTATTATAAAAGGCAGATTTATATCTGCCTCCCTTTGGGAGTTATACAAATCTACAATATAGGATTTCTTCAATTACAATTTACCTCGCATTTTTAAGAGTACAATGCATCGCGTCATGCCAGGTCCAGTTTTTAAAATTTAAACTCCAATTAAGCAAAATTTACAGAAAACTCACATTCTGGTGTGTGTGTCAAATGCTTTTCTTAGTCTGCTTTACACCACACGCAAACGCACACACACAGTGGGCAACGAATAAAATGAAAGTAATTGACTTACTGTAGTGAGTGATTCTTTCACTCTGCCTCCCACTTCCTCTTTCAACACATAGACACGCAAATATATAAATAAAATTGTAAGCTAACGTGCGTGTGTGTGAGTGGGTGTGTGTGGGTGTGCGCGTGTGTGTGTGTGTGAGGGTGCGTGTGTGTGTGTGTGTGTGCGTGTGCGTGAGTGTGTGACAGGAAAGTTTTTTACGACGAATATAACACCTATATCCAAGTAGCAGAATGATAAGACAGTAAGGTGTGATTTGAGGGAGATTTGGCTGCTATTTCTACCATGTCTAGCTGCCATGTAGGGGTCTCCCTCATAGGCTCATACATACATATATACATAGATAAGACAGTAAGGTGTGATTTGGGGGAAATTTGGCTGCTATTTCTACCAGGTCTAGCTGCCATGTAGGGGTCTCCCTCATAGGCTCATACATACATATATACATAGATAAGACAGTAAGGTGTGATTTGGGGGAAATTTGGCTGCTATTTCTACCAGGTCTAGCTACCATGTAGAGGTCCCCCTCATTAGCTCATATATATATACATACATAAGACAGTAAGGTGTGATTTGAGGGAGATTTGGCTGCTGTTTCTACCAGGTCTGTTAGGCCTTCTCATGTAAACTCAAGCTTTCTCATACCTTGAACATAAGATCAAAGCAGAGAATGTATTCTTTTATTCTTCTGCTTTTTCCAGCCATTGGTCTGTGGCCATGCTGGGGCAATGCCTTGAAGAATTGTAGTTTAATGAATCAACTCCACTTTTATTTTTGTAAGCATTGTACTTATTCTATCTGTTTCCTTTGTCAAACCACTAGGTGACAGGGATGTAAACAAACCAACATTCGTTGTCAAGCAGTGGTGGAGGACAATCACAAGCACAGACACGCACACACATACACATACATGCATACACATATACACACATACATACATACATACATATATATATATGTGTGTATATATATATTGCAGCGTGGAAGGTGTTTGTAAGCCATTTAAGAAACACACAAAAACCGTTACATTCACTTCAACATTTAAATTTAATTTGCCAAAATATTTTCGTCGCTTTGAGACCGCGACCTGTTCACTGACAAAAATATCGTGCTAACAGGTCGCGGTCTCAAAGCGATGAAAATATTTTGACAAATTAAATTTAAATGTTGAAGTGAATCCAACTGTTTTCGTTCCAGCACACGATCTCAGATCAAGTCACTTGCTATGCAAGTACATCTCTGTAACTATATATATATTTATATATATATATATGTATATTGGTAAAAACAGTAAGATAACAAAAGAAAGAAAAAGACCTCAATATTATGTAAATAGAGGAAATTTTTATATATAAAAGTGAGGTTGTGTGTCTGTCTCCTACGATTTAGATTCCTAACTACTCCCACATTTTGCGGTGCAGTTTAACCAAAACCGGGTATCTTATAGTCGTGATTCATATCGAAACCGTCTGGGTATTAGCGCGCGTCTACGATGAGTCTACGATTTAAAAAAAAATTTACCATCAATTTTTCCCATTTTTAATCCATTTTTGACATATATAAGGGAAGTAACTCTCTAAAATTTATTATTAGATCTCAGAACGTAAAAAGCTACAGTAACACCCCTCCCCCTTTGTGGTTAGCCATATTGAGATGGCTATTATACTTTACATCTCTAAAAATGCATATATAATTATTTTCCTTACAAACCCGAGCAACGCCGGGCGATACTGCTAGTATATATATATAAGTGTGCAAGTTATAGGAAAGGTCCAAGGGAATGATTACAATGATTACAATGTAGCTAAATGTAGCTTAAGTGTCCTTGGAAACAATGATCATACTTGTGCGAGGTTTGATTCCGGGATAAATAAGTCGTATTTAGGAGAATATAGGAAAAATTGAAGGAGACAAACGCTGAGATATTATTAAAACATTTATATCTTCATATCTTCTACATGTTTCGATAGATGCATTCAAAATACATCGGACAGGAAGAACTATCATCAGCTATGCATCAATCTCATCAGGAAAGATATAAGCAACAACACTCATGAAATAGGTATTTTTATCGATATCGGTAAAAATGTTTATTTGATGAGTGTCACCCTATGGCAGCCACTATGCTTGGCGAAAGCCGATGACTTCATGTGGCATTCTCTGTTTATCTCCGTCGTATGGCGTATTGGTTAAGAGTACGGGCTACTAAGCCCCAAGATTCCGAGTTCGATGCCAAGCAGTGACCTTAATAATAATAATAATAATAATAATAATAATAATAATAATAATATAATAATAAATGCCCTGATGCAGTACCAGGCCGTGGCTCTCATGGCTCTTGATCTTAACTGATTGGAAGTGCTATCATATACATTGTTTTGTCTTGGTATAAAAGATGAGCTACAGCAAATATTCTGCTCAATACCACAGATTTGCTTGTCAGTTGTTTGACCATAACCAGTTGAGCATGTCCCTTAGTGGTTGATGATATGTGCATCTCGGATCATGAGCAGTAGTAGTTGGGGAGCATCATAGCCATGTGTTGAGAGGAATTCTTTGGGGTTTGAATAATTCACCTTTGGAAACATGAGTGTTTCGTTCATCATCCTTAAACAACCCTTATTCAGGGACCTTTTGAGCGGGATGGGTTACTCAACCTGAAGAAAATTCTAACTGGTCCCCACCTGCAAGGTCATGTGCTGCTTATCTTGATATGAGATCACCATGTCGCGCACATATGGTTGTGATGCATGTGCCTGGTGTACCCTTATCAGACGGGTAGTCATGATGGGTATACTGGGCTTCGTATATTTCACCCCCGTGTCACTTTGATGGCATGCGCTGCTCTCTCACTCAATAAGAATAATAATAATAATAATAATAATAATAATAATAATAATAATAATAATAATAATAATAATAATAATAAGAAGAAGAAGAAGAAGAAGAAGAAGAAGAAGAAGAAGAAGAAGAAGAAGAAGAATAGAGCGCCAGCCTTGACAGCGGCTGGACGTGTTCCTCGCTGCTCTGACAGTTCGGTGGCTGAAAGCCATAGAAACACTAATATGGGCCAGTTTAGCAACGGGGAAAAATAACTCTCAAAGACTGGAACATCTACAATACCTCGTGAGTATTTGAAATTATCTTCAAAGTGGGTTAAGAAATTTACAAATTTACATATCTGCAGCTTTCAAACATACATCCGATCGGCTTTAAAAACTTTAATACCCACAACTGCCTCTGTAAGCACCCTTTTTTTTCTTCTCTCTAAAAACATCACGCTTTTCTTTTTGTGGACTTGCAAAACCCTAAAACTTTCTATGAAAATCTGACTTTTCTTTGCTTCCTCCCAGAATATTCAAATATAAATGTAAACATATACTCTTTATTGCAAAACACACCTGTTCTTCTAACTGGACATACAAACATCTGAAGCACAATATGTCGTTGTGGAATACGAATCTCCAATTATACCACTCTAATGGAGTACTTGCCTCAGAAAATATAAACATCAACTGTGGAATTTTTCAAGGTGACTCACTTTCACCTTTAATATTCTGCATAGCCCTAATACCCCTTACAAGTGAATTAAACAGAACAGGGTATGGGTATAAAATTGCCAATAAAAAAATAAGCCATCTATTTTATATGGATGACTTAAAACTTTATGGTAAATACAATAATGAACTTGAAGGCCTATTGCGCACCGTGAAAGCATTCAGCGATGACATCGGGATGGAGTTTGGACTTGAGAAGTGTGCCAAGGCCACTTTCCAGAAGGGAAAGTGAAGACCACAAATTCAGTCGTGTTAGATGTTGACACAGTCATAAGAGAGCTTGAGCAAGAACAAACATACAAATATTTAGGGATAAATGAAGGCTCTGATATTCAGCATGCAAGCATGAAAGAGAAAATCAGGAAGGAATGTTATAGGAGAGTTCGTGCAGTCCTGAAATCTGAACTAAATGCACGTAACAAGGTGTTAGCTATAAATTCCCTAGCAGTTCCAGTTGTTACTTATAGCTACAATGTGTTGAACTGGAATATGAGTGAAGTAAAGAATATAGATAGAAAAATACGCAAGCTGCTGAGTTGTAATAGGATGCACCACCCAAAGGCAGACGTAGATCGCCTTTACCTTCCCAGAGCCCAAGGAGGTCGAGGCCTGATCCAATTTGAACTAGCTTACAAAACAACCACAATTGGACTGGCCAAATATCTCGAAATGCTAAAGCTCGTGGAAAATCACTAGAGACGAAAGAAGCTTCATTCTATCATCAAGGAAAGCAAAAAATTTGCTATTGATCTCGCGCAGGATACCCAAACTGAACAACCCGAGGGAAGTACGGCAACTATTGTTGCAAAGAAGGTGAAAATGATGGCAATGAAAAAAGCGCACGAGCAATTGGCTGATAGGTGGGAGGAGAAACCTCTGCACGGCAAATATGTGACCCGCAGCAAACAAGCTGATGCTGACCAGAAGCAAACCCATCAGTGGCTGCGGAGCTCAGGGCTAAAAGCAGAGAGCGAAGGTTTCATCCTGGCTGCTCAAGACCAAAGCCTATCAACCCGGAAATACCAGGCCAATGTGATGAAAAATGGGGCAGACCCAAAATGCCGATTCTGCAACGACATGATTGAAATAGTGGACCACCTAATCTCTGGATGTAAAGTCTTAGCACCAGTGGAGTATAAATTAAGACATGACAGAGTTGGCCAATATCTCCACTGGCTAATAAGTCGGCATTACAATATCAAAACTGCCGACAAGTGGTATAATCACCACCCTGAGGCTGTAACTGAAGGAGAAAATGTAACCATTCTGTGGGACTTTCCAGTACATACAGACCGAACCATCAAGGCCAATAAACCAGATATTGTTGTGAAAGACCAAAACAATAAAGTTTGCTTATTGATCGACATGAGCATCCCCTGTGATCATAATATCTCAGCGAAAGAGTTTGACAAGCTCAGAAAATATAAAGACCTACTCATTGAAATTGAGAAAATGTGGCATCTCAAGGCGGTTACAATACCAGTGATCGTAGGAGCACTAGGAATGATCAAGAAGGGAACCGAAAATTATATGAGAATGATCCCTGGCTTACCATCCCTGCAAGAAGTGCAAAAGATTGTCTTAACTGGTACATCACACGTATTGAGAAGAGCATTGTCGATGTGAGAACTGTTGCTGCTCATGTATTTTAATTTAACTAAAAAAAAAAAAAAAAGAATGAACGAACTACTGAGTTTGGTTTAATGGCCTACCAATGTATACTATGAGTTTCTCTGCCCTAGGAGTCGGGAAGACACTCGGCAAGAAATGGAAGAAAATTTGAAAGAAGAAAAAAAAAGTAATAATAATAATAATAATAATAATAATAATAATAATAATAATAATAATAATAATAACTATAATAACAACAAAAAGAGCATCGAAAAATACCTTAAGAATGAGAACCCTGGTTCAAAATTTCCCCAAGACTATTGATGAAGGCTGGAGGGTTTATCAGCCGAAACGTTGTGTTAACAACAAACAAGATGAAGACAAATATCCGTCAAATATAAATAATGTAAATAATGTACATAATTCCTCATGTTTTAAATATAGAACTGTAATATATTCATATATATTTTGCGCAGTGATGAACTCCCTCGTCGCTTCGAAGAATGAAGGCTCAGAAAGAAACAACTTTATAACGACTGTCACCCTATGGCAGCCATTGTGCAGGGTCAAAGCTGAAGACTTCCTGTGACATTCTCTGCTTATCTTCGTCATTTTACCTATCGCCACTTATGAGGAGCGCGTAATGGTGTTGGTACTGGTGCCCTGATTAACTGGTACGTTTTATGTTAAATTCAAGAAGTATTGCTCACACCAATCGCAGCCATGAATAAATAATATTCACATACACAATGAATACAAGTATACTGGGCATGGTTCGTGGAGAGCCAGTCCCACATTCTCGTCCTTGGTTTGGTGCAACATGAGTCACAAACCGTTATCGGGATGCAATATTTGCATAGAGTTATCTCCCCTTTGGATGAACGACTAAAGAACAGATGGTCCTCACTTACTCTGAATCCGTTGGGATGTCTATGAGCAAACTTTCTACGGGGGACAGTAATTCCGTGTCATGCTAATTACCTCTGTCAGGTGCTACTAATCTGTAAACTTGGAAGAAATGACGCTAAGCATTTTACCCGGCGTGTTATACGATTCTGCCAGCGCACTGCCTTGATGCTAGAACAAAACATTCGTTTCTGCTATAGGTGCAAGGCCTGATAATTTGAGGAAAGTTGACGGTCGATTATATCGACCACAGTGCTTGACTGCTGTTTATCTTATCGATCCAGAAACGATGAACGGCAAAGTTGATCTCGGTGGAATTTGAACTCAGAACGTAAAAACGGAACAAATGCCACACTAAGCATTTTGTTCGGCCTGCTAACGATTCTGCTAGCTTGCCGCCATACTAGACCTAAATATTGTAAGTATGATTCATAGAATACATTCAACATGATATTTAATAAAAGAAGCTAAAGTAAACCAATCGAGAGAACTTAGGCAAGGCACACAGAGAACTGCGTTCAGCTGTGCGCTAAAAGCAGAAAAAGCAAGGAATTGGAATAAAAGTACTGCAAAAAGAAAAGAAAAAGAATATAAACAAATCCAAAGAAGGCAGAAGCTAGTTTATAACAATAACCTGGCTGCGTATATCTATCTCCTATTTGTAATTTACCTGTCGGTATGGGAGATGAATATTGGAAATTAATAGAGAGCTACAAGGTATAAAGATTTTCTTTGTGAGGTTTCCATATTTTCGTATAGTTTTACGTGCGTTGAGTGAATGCGATTCTGCTGTCTTTTCCCCCGCAACTTCAAAAGTTATTGACGCACGAAAAACCTCCGCAAGTTTAGGAAACGCTATCTATATTATACATCATAAGTGTTTGTCTATCTATCTATATCTCTCTCTATCTGACTGTCTGTCTCTCTGTCTATCCATCCATCCATCTATCCATCGATCCATCTCTCCATCCATCTTTCTATCTATCTATCTATCTATCTATCTATCTATCTATCTATCTATCTATCTATCTATCTATCTATCTATCTATCTATCTATCTATCCATCTATCTATCTATCTGTCTGTCTATTTATCTTTCTATCTATCTGTCTGACTATCTATCTATCTGTCTATCAATCTCTCCCTCTCTCTCTCTCTCTCTCTCTCTCTCTCTCTGTCTATCTGTCTATCTGTCTGTCTACATATCTATCTATGTACCTGTCTGTCTGTATGTTTGTATGAAAATAAATGCATACCTACGTAATCAATAAAGAAATATACAATCAAATAACTTCATACTTACATAGCTTCACACATGTG
>NC_043006.1:94889261-94896761 GCF_006345805.1 Octopus sinensis | reverse complement strand
AAAATTAAATTAAAGAAAAGACTATTGTCTATAAAGTATACAATATTGAGAGAAAGAAAGATTTGCACACGCGGAAGAAAGCACCATCGAAAGTGTTTTGGTGCGACTATGAAAGATATCTAACCAGAGGCGGTAAATTCGCCGCAATAGAAGCAAGGTTCGAGCCAACGGAGCGTGCAAGTGAGTACTCGATTCGAACCTTGCAAAGTGGAAATATTTTATTTTTATCTTTATATCTGGGACGTAGGACGTCCCGGATAAAAAATTTTAAATGTCCCCCCAGAAGTAGAGGTAGGCTGGATTGTAGCCACACTTCTATACAAGAGGGAGGACAAGATACAATTGATCGAAATTGCAAGAGACGGGCCTACAATTCCAGTATGTTATATATTTTGAGTATTGTTATCACTAGCGATATCAAGATGTAACTTTGTATTTTGTATTTTATGTGTAGATGTATATATATAGATGTAGATGTAATATGTACACATATATACATGCAGTAGCACTATGACCCGGCCACGCCGGCTCATAATGCTAGTGTTTAACATAACTCGCTGGTTACAGTTTTGTTCCACTTTGCTTTCTAACAAAAAGTAATATTGACTTTTTTCTATCACAGCTCTCCCTTTCGTAGAACCAGTTATACCTCTCTGATGTTTATTTATTCGTCTCTGAATGATGTCACCCAATTGTTTATTTCCTGGATTACCGTTTTGGATATGAAATCCATAGTACTTAAGTCGGCCAGTTCCAGCCTAAACTAGCCAGATTTAGACTCTCAATCCTACCCTACGATGTCATTGTAAGAAATAAACAATCGCGTCATTGAAATCCCAAATCTATGAGATAATACATAGTTGCTTTCTTTTGATTGATAAAATCAGTCTTTGAGATTTGCAAAACTTACAAATGTGACAGTGTTCTGTCAGTGATATCGATCTCTAGCCAACTGAAATGCAAGAAGATTTTAAGAAATTCAGATAGATCTATGATCAATGAAATGAGTAACTAAGCTGGTCAGCTGGCTGAGCCATTAGCACACCGAACAAAATGGTTACCGGCATTCCGTCCGTCTTCAGGTTCGGAGTTCAAATTCCGCCGAGGTCGACTTTGCAATAAACTTACTCACCTCCTATGAACATGCTGGCCTTGTGCCAAAATTTGAAATCAATATTATGAGGTACCATATAAAGGCAGCGAGCTGGGAGAATTGTTAGCACGCCGGGCGATATGCTTCGCGGTATTTCGTCTGCCGCTACGTTCTGAGTTCAAATTCCGGGGTCGATTAAATAAGTATCAGTTACGCACTGTGGTCGATGTAATCGACTTAATCCATTTGTCTGTCTTTGTTTGTCCCCTCTGTTTTTAGCCCCTTGTGGATAATAGAGAAATAGGTCTTTCGATTGTCTTTGCGTTCTGAGTTCAAATTCCGTCGAGGTTGACTTTGTTTTTCTTCTTTTCGGCGTCAATAAATTAAGTACCAGCTGCATAATCGAATGGCCTCCTCCCGCAAAATTTCGGGTCTTGTGCCTAAATTAGAAAAAAAAAAGAACCATTGGCGAACTGCTTAGTATTTTGAATCCAAATTCCGCCGAGGTCGACTTAGCCTTTCATCACTTCGGGGTCCATAAAGTAAGTACCAGTTGAGTACCAAATCCGATATGACCAAGTTACCTCTCGAACTCGCTGGCGTTGTGCCAAAATTTGAAATCAGGATTATCTGTAATATTATAAAAATGGCAGTGAGCTGACAGAATCGTTAGCACATCAAATGAAATGCTATCTTTCCGTTGTGAGACCAAATCTGCCGCGGCCGACTCTGCCTTTCATCTCGAGTGTTATAGCGTCTGAGTCATAGACTTACCTGGCGAAGTGGCACTCAAATTGATAACTCCTTTCACCTTAAATCTGACCGACTAAATCTATGAGACAAGCTTTCATTATTTAAATAATATTTTCTACTCTGGGCACAAGGCCCTAAATTTGGGAGATAGCTGGGGATCGATTAGATTGACTCCAGTACGCAAATGGTACTTAATTTATCGACCCCGAAAGGATGAGAGGCAAAGTCGACCTCGGTGGAATTTGCACTCAGAACGTAGTGGCAGTCGAAATACCGCTAAGGATATCGCCCGGTTTGCTAACGTTTCTACCAGCTCGCCGCCTTTCATTATTTAGATAATGCATGTGTAAGATTATCTATATATTTAAACTAAAACGTTCCTCTCCCTACATACCTTTTCTTTCTTTAACTCACACTTCATAAACCACCTTACACAAATCATCCCCTTAAACCAATGGGTTTCAATCATTTTTTACCTATGGACACCTTTAGTTCGTTTTTCCTTGGATGTACGCTCATAGTCGTTCGATAATTTAAAAATCCTATAATATTTCTTTAATTGAATTTTATTCAGTTGTGTCTGGGGAGAATCATGCTCTTTTGGTGCCTTATAATTTAACACACCCGTAAAATTTTACACTTATTACTTTTTTATTTTTCTAAAATCTTCGTTGCGTCTTGCTACATTTTCAATAGTTTTGGAAACTATCCTTCTATGTGAGACCTTGTTTTCCTTCTCTGGGAGAGATGTACAATGGAAACGTCCTTGTGCTCTTGCGGAACAACTTCTTGTGACCACATCTTCTTTGTAAATTTCAGCTGGGATGAAGTGAGAGCCTGATGCCTTGCCATTTGCGAGAAACTCACTTGCTTTCTTGACCTCTACTTGGTTGGAGGCTCTGACGGCGAAGTGCTGATGTCATCTTGGACCATGCAAGCAATGATTTCAGTGTTGATAGACGAAGGCCTGTTGAGGACACTTTTCAGGAAAACTGTTTTATAGTGAACTGGTGAAAGGTCAGCGCAGTGGACAGAAAAAGAGCTTCAAGGACACACTTAAAGCTTTACTGAAGAGCTTTGAGATCTACCCTTGGAAACGCAAGCATAAGACCGGGCAGAAAAGGATTGCAAGGGCACGAAGAAAACCTGAACTGCGCAAGTCCAAATCCAAATCCTGGTTTTCAGTCCCAAAAGACCACTTGTGACCGACCTGCGGCAGAGCCTTCTGACCACTCGTCAGACTGAATGACCACAGCAGGACACACCGTGACTCGTCTTCTTCTCCCATGGGATGTCCTTGATCATTGACGACAGCGACGGACGGAATAATAATAAAGTGAACCCGGCGAGGTCCATAATTAATATTAAAGTAAATTCAAATAAAATATAATTGAATTCATTCATTTCATGTATTGAGTAATTAATATGAACATATTCATATAATTAATGCAAATTAATATGTAACATAATATTACCAAATACAATTAATATCATAACATGATTAATAACGCATAATTAAGATAAGCCTTTATTTGATATACATAAATTTCGTAATGACTTCTTGTCCGTGTTAATGATCTTCAGAATATTGGATTTCATGAATAAATAATAACAGCAGAACCCGTGGAAACACCGAACCTATATTCGTGGTATAGTGTCAAGCATAAACATTTACTTCCTGTTGGCTATAATATACGGCTATATATTTCAGCCCATGGGATTATTTGTAGGTGGTTCACAAAAGGGTGTAGGTTAGTAGAGGATAAGCCGGTAATTTTGATTTTTTTTTCTTGGTGGAGTGGGTGAGTTAATCATTTGATTTTACAATGTGAAGTTCAAAGGTCCAAAGTTTCGTCCAGTATTTAAAGACTTAGTAATCGGGTGTGTCCACATTTTGTGTTGAAATTTCTAAGGGCTCATGAAAGATAAAAGTCGGTCGCATTTTATCGCCTGGGGTGCTAACGATTCTGGCAGCTCTCCGCTTTTATGTACCACACTTCTAAAATTGTCCATTAGATTACAATAATTATTGTATTGCATTTCCTTTTCGTATCTCCCATAGCATTTTGGGATCGCTTCCTAGTCCCGCTGTTCTTTTTTCGATTCCCATACGAAATGAATGCGTTCCACCAAAGATTCAACTCAAACCGATTCTTGTGAGTGGTGTGAAGATGGATTATTTGGAATAGTGTAACACCTTATCAAATAAACGCTACTTCATAGAAGTAAACATTCACCCATTTTTGCCACCACCAATTGGTCTTTGGCTGCATATGAGGGAAATTGTTTTTACAACCATTTGAAATGGGTCACCCGTTTCAGGATAAACCCTCCAAACACAACCAAAACCACCAGCAACAGCAGAAGCTTCCGATATTCAGTCAAAAGAAAATAATATTGTCAGTGCCCCTCTCAAGATTAGCCGAACGAATTGACCCCAGTAATTATATCATTAAAGACTCGTTCTATTGGTTTCTTTTGCCGAACAGCTACGTTTCGGGAGGTAAACACACCAACATTAGTTGTCAAACGGTGGTGGGAGAATATCACATCGAAAATACCTACACACACATACATACATACATACAGACACACACTCACACATACGACGGGCTTCTTTGAATTTCTATCTACCAATTCTACTCACAAGGCTTTGTGTTACAGTGGAAGACACTTACCCAAGGTGCCACGCGGAGAGACTGAACCGAGAAACATGGGGTTGGGAAGCAAACCTCTTGCCGTAGACTACATCGGTGATTCTTTTTTGTCTACTATTATAAAAGATGCCGCCGAAGTCGTCTTTCCCTTTCATCTTTTCGGGGTCGATACATTAAGTACCAGTTGCGTATTGGGGTCGAGCTAATCGTCTGGCCCTCTCCCGGACAAAATTTGGGGCCTTGTGCCTAGAGTAGAAAATATTATTAGAAAAGATGTATTACCTCCAACCCGTCAGCGAAAAATTAAAACGATGAGCGTGGTAGCACGGTTTGAGCCAGAAAACGAGTCGCCACTAAATATCGTATCGTATTGTTGTTGTCGCCTCAGCTTTTCTTATATTGTGTCTGTTATCTATCAGTAAATAGCGAGAATGCTATATCTAACGTGTTATATTTAATATCATTATTTATTGAGCAATAACTATTAACAATGTATTCAATAGTGTAAGAAATTAATAGGCTGCGTAAAAATCAATAGTTTTCACACTGTATAAATCAATTTATTAAACGGGTGTGTATATATTTGTATATAAGTGTGTAAATATATCCAAATACATACGTAAGTGATTTAAGATTGTTTTTGTTTGGTTTCTTCAGCAAATTTCAACTATAGATGAAGCTCACCCAACTGTTATTATCTTAGAAAATAACATCGACAAAAATACAAAATATTTAGCCACTTATTGTAAATTAGTTGCAAGTACTAGCTAAACATTTCAGTCATTTAGAATTAAGACACATTTATAAATGTCTTCTTTATACAAGAATAGTTTTACTAGATGCGGTTGTGATTTTTCTACTCTTCCCTCTACCCACTGATTCCCCTCCTACTTCTCTAAGTTCTTATATATTTGCTTAATTGAGGTATTTTTTTCTTTCTATCATGCTGTCCAGTTCTTCACTTTCTCCCTCCCTGTAATCTTCACCTCGTTTAATGACACTAAGCCATATTTCGGACCTTGTTACATCAGACACATCAATTTCGCCCATCCCCCTTTATATTTGAGTTTCATCATCTTTTATTTACCCGGAAACAAGGAGTCTATCCCATTTCCCCCTCTCTTTTTCACTGAAGAACTAAAAGGAAAAAGGTTCAAAGTACTGGATGATTCTAAATTTTTTGACAACTGAACTTACTCGATTTTCTTATAAACCATCTTCCAATCCAGTTGTTCCCAACAGTTTCGTCGGGTCACAAGTTTCCGAGCGTTGCACACTAATGCTCTCACATCGACAGGGAAACGTCAAATGACTTTCAAATTCATAAAACAGGCATTAATAATCGATCGAATCCCTAATCTTATGACTTTTCCGTTTCGGGGAAATCAAGGAGAATTCAAATTACGATATAAAAATAAGTAACTATGTGCTGTCGTCCATTTGAATGAATATTATACGTAGGGTTCCCTAGCCAGAACAGTTCTGAACTGAGCGAGATTTTATTACGTGTACCATATTGAGTGGCACTAAAAGGCTTTCCCAACAATTTGTTATTGATGATGATCGAGCAGACAGATTACTAAAAGGGTTCCAACTGTGACCATCTCAGCCTACTCTAAGGAAAGTCTATCGTAGTTTACAATATCTGGTGATTTTACGTTTTTCGATGCATGGGAGTCAGCTATTACTTCCGGGGTGATAACCACATGAATGTGTTCCAAGTTCAGTTCAGTCGTTAGGTGATAAAACCTAGAGTCCGAGGAAATGTTCGTATTTCTGTAATGCATCTGGAATGAATTTGTCTAACGGAGTCTGTGGACTTCCAAAATGCACGAGCAGACAAACACATAATCACATAACCAAATACGTACACACACACACACACTAATACACACACTTGTACACACATAAACACACAAACACAAATACAAACATGTATAGAAATACACTAACACAAGCGGGCCATATACACATGCAAACACACACAAACAAATATACACTTCACCGTTACTGTTACTTTCTAAAGAGAAATCTATGAAAACACTCGTGGCTTTTATCACACTTTAACACACTGATGATAGTTATTTCTTTTCTATCTGATGTTGATGTTAATATTATTGTGATGCCTAGATCAGTAAGAATGATCACGAAGAAATAACGACAGGGGCGTGATCATTTCTCTTTTATATAAATATCTTGAATTTAGAACTCTAATGTCCGATTAGAAAATTACTATTTGTAATTCTCACAACGAGAGATATTGAGCAACAATACTTTGTAGTGAAGATTGTTTGCCAACATAACGTGGCTGTCCTGGTTTAGGACGAATGTTGCTGTAATTTAGCCCTAGGAGACATAGTCTCCAGTTGGCTATACGACATGATCTTTGTCCTTATATTTTCGAACAAGAGAATCTAGCATCCCCACTCAGCTCAAAATAATATCTGTGTATCGCGATTTCCGGGTTATTTCCCTTCATCAGCACAGAATACATGTTCGGCTACAGGTGGCGCTGCCAAATTCCCGTTCGAAATATATAGTATTCAATAGTAATATATAATTTTAAGATATAGTTTTAATAGTAATTTTCTAATTTATAGATCAGTGACTAGTTATCAATTTGAAAACTATATATTTCGAACGGGAATTTGGCAGCACCACCTCTAGCCGAACAATTATTCTGTGCTGATGAAGAGAAATAACCCGGAAATCGTGATACACATATTGTTTTGAGCTGAGTGGGGGTGCTAGATTCCCTTGTTCGAAAATATAAGGACACACATCGTGTCGTATAACCAGTTGGAGGCCATGTTTTATTTGGGCTAAATTACAGCAACATGCGTCCTAATCCAGGACTGCCAGGTTATGTTGGCACATAATCTATACTCTAGTGCCCGAAATTGTTAAGAGCGTCGGCTACAACTTTAAAGGGGTTTCGCGTGTCTAGCAGTTAGAGAAGAATAAATGATTTCGTGCAAATCTTGTTTATCTACAAGT
>NC_043006.1:94866761-94879261 GCF_006345805.1 Octopus sinensis | reverse complement strand
GAGTAGGGGGGATGGGGGAGGAGTTCATAGCCGCACGCCTGTGCTTCTGATCTGGCGACACACGAGTTGTGGACCGGAGCGTTGTCGTGCAGGAGGAGGATGCCTTTGCTGATCTTGCCCCGCCTCTTGATTTTGATAGCTTCTCTGAAATTCCTCAAAAGTGAAGCATAATAGGCTCCTGTAATTGTGGTACCCTTTGCCAGGAAATCTGTCATCACTACTCCGTCCTGGTCCCAGAAGACTGTGAGCATGACCTTGCCAGCGGAGGGCTGCACCCTTGCCTTCTTTGGAGGAGGTGAGTCACGGTGCTTCCACTGCATTGACTGGGCTTTGGTCTCTGGATCATAGTGATGGACCCAGGTTTCATCCTGTGTAATCAATCTTTTGAAAAATTTTGACTCATCTTCTTGGCACATCTCCAAATTCATCCTCTAGCACTCAACGCGTTCTTGCTTCTGGAAAGGTTTGAGCAACCTGGGAATCCATCTGGCACACACATTTTGCATATGCAAATGGTCATGAAGGATAGTTTCCACAGACCCGGTACTAATCTTGACCTCATGGGCTATTTAGCGAATAGTTATGCGTCGATCTTCGAAAATGGCAGCATCAACTTGACGGACAGATGCCTCATCAATGGCAGATGGGGGGCGACCAGATCTGGGATCTGTCTCCACAGACTTCCGACTATGTTTGAATTCACGATGCCAGCGTTTTACAAGGTCATATGATGGGGCATCATCACCATAAGTTACTTTCATTTCATCAAAAGTCTCCCGTGGTTTGCGTCCTTTCAAATACAAAAACCGGATCACTGCTTGACACTCAACAGGCTCCATTTCACACTTGACTCAGTTCAAACACCTGTAAATCAGAAACCACAATTAGTTCAGAGCTGTAATTTGCCAGTTAATCTATAGAGTTATAAATAATTGCACATTCAAAATTTCAGCTAGATCAAACAACTGCAAGTGGATCAGAGACATTACTTATTGAACGTCCCTCGTATATATATGTATATATATATTAATATATATATATATATATATATATATATATATATATATATATATATATATATATATATGCACAGATACATACATATATGTACATACATATATATGTATATAGATATGCATATATGTGTACATGACATCACAAAACATAAACAGCATGAAATACGAAAATAATGTTGGGTACGCAAACAACGAGAGAAGCAAATGGAAAACAAGACATAAAGAACGACCCTTCATAAGTTGTCGGCTGTCCATCTTTTTAACCCTTATTTCGAGCATTGAACGACAATATACGATTTTGATGGCAGTTGCTCCCGCGAACCAAAATAAAATTTGGGATTTTCAGATGGTCAAAGTTGGAAATAAAGACTGGACAATGGAGACATACAAGGAAACCAAACGAAAACAAACATGAAGGTTCGATAAACCAGGCAAGGTAAAGTTGTAAAGGCTGGAGAAATATTGTCTTTGATAAGAGAAAAGTTAGAAGAGGAGATAGATAGGAATACGTGCAGTCTGTACGACAGCACTAAAGGAAACGAAAGACGATCACGTGAGGAAATGAAAGATGAACGATGGTCACTAGTGAGCAACGAGAGAGAGTAAAGGAGGAAGAGCGAGAGACAGATAGAAAACGGTGAAGGGAAAAAAAATAGTTAGAGAAAGAATGAGAAAGAAAGCGAAAGGGAGAAAGAGAGAGAGAACAGTACAGGGCAGAGTCGGATCAAAAATATTACGATAAACTTAGCTTGGCGTTCGATCAATTAATAATATAATTAATATATATATATATATTATATATATATATTATATATATATATATTGTTGTATTTAGGAATGGTCATTTTGCCAGTTTAGCCAATAAAAACACACGCACTATATATTTGGTGTTACTTTGCTTCAGTGTTAGTTATTTTTTACATTAATCTTAATCTTATTTCGGCCAGAGTTCTTTCGTCACACTCCTGTGACCGCATCAGTGGTCCTTTGTTTTCTTCTTACTTATTTGTGTCTCTCCTTACTAACCGTCAGCCATTTTGTATTTCTATTGTATGTCTTCATTTGCGCATGCTTATATCTCTATGTGCGTTTATGTTTATTTAGTGTGTGTATGTGGGGGATGCCTGTAATATTTGTATACATATACATATATATACATATACATATACATATATATATATATATATATATATATATATATATATATATATATATATATATATATATATATATATATATATATATATATATGCATATCTCCAAGCTAAACAGTCTGACCTGAGATCAACCAGAGATTCTACGGAGGAATCTGACATCGGCTGCATGTAATCGCGATCGTACTAATTCGAACAATACCCAACATTCATATATGTATATATATATATTTATATATATATATATACACTCACATACACACACACACAAGATAGTGTATATGTCATATATATATGACATATACACTATCTTGTCATCCTCGTCCTTTCTTCTACCGAACATCCAGTATGTAGCATTTGGAGAGAAAGAGATCTGCACCATCAAGTGGTCAGCATTCATTGACAGCCAAGTAAACGACAGCAGCGTGTTATGTAGCCAATCGATTCAGAAATTGAACCTAAAAGTCACGATTATGAACCAACTATTCCAATCACAAAAAAAGTTCTTGCCTAACTTGTATCTAAACTTGGTTTGGTTGCAAATGAGATGTTATCGACAAATGAAAGTTGGTAGTGTCTGCAGCGGGATGTCTTTGAATATATTGAGAGAAAGTAAGTAGGGGGCCCAGGCGAGAAACCAGTGTTAATACAATATAAGTCAAATTGAGACCAGTTGACACAGATTTTGATGGATTCATCAGACAGAATATTTTCTAGGAATAAGATTTAAGCTGAGCGCCGCTCGTAGACAGATAACTTATTTAGAAGGTTCCTAACAACAGACAACACTGGGCTTTGGCGGTGTCATTTCTTGATAGGCATTTCTTCACTGAAATCTCTTGTGAGATATAACATCGGTGTGGAAGCCAGATTAGAGATTTCAAGAGATCGCAATCTAAGAAAATTATATTGATTGTCACTGAAAGGGAAAAGAAACATTCAAAGGTGATAATGAGGTTAAAATGTCGGGACTTTGTGGTTGTTTTTATTAAGAATGAGTGAGAGAGTGAGAGTGAGAGAGAGAGAGAGCGAGAGAGAAAGAGAGATAGAGAGAGAAGTGACTGAAATTGTCATAAGTCTTTATATGTTGGGTCAGTTATTAGTTCCAAGAAAAAAAGTTTCTGAGATGTCAAAGTTTTTTTTTTCCTTTACCTAGTGAAGTAAAGCTTCAATTCTCTTAAGTATCACAGCAAGTTTATATATCTTAATACAAATATTGAAAGCACAGCCGGGTACAACACTTGTCAAAAATATATAAATATTCATACACTGAAGACATCTTCAACGTGGAAATTAATAAAACTTCGAAAATTCTTACCAATATTG
Source organism: Octopus sinensis (assembly GCF_006345805.1). Taxonomy (NCBI): domain Eukaryota; kingdom Metazoa; phylum Mollusca; class Cephalopoda; order Octopoda; family Octopodidae; genus Octopus; species Octopus sinensis. The sequence continues at coordinate 94,875,765 of NC_043006.1, read as the reverse complement.
GATATTCTAACAGATTACTGGACAAATATTCCAAGATATTGTTGTGTGGAAATATTTAATAAAATACTAAGTTGATAAACGTAGGAACATTCTAATATATAAAAACGTGCTACAACAATCAATTACAGACCAGACGAAAAATTAATCATAGTATTATTAATCACAGTGTTAAGAATTATAGAGCCTAAACACAGACTTAATCTAATAATATATTCCAAAATTAAAAACCAAACGAAATCTTGATCTGTGTAAGAAACCTCCGAACGTAATGCTAGTTACACTGTTGCAAGCCATTAATGTAATATATAGATTTAACTGCCAACATGGTGACTACAAAATATTTAGTGTATTGGACACACACCGATGTTTTTATTCAGACAATTCACAGACGTAATCGAATAATGTTGGAAAATTAAAAAGTTAGTTATGTGTAAGAAACCTTCAAATATAAGTCTTGATAGACCGTTAATGTAATATATGTATTTAATTGCCCGCATGGTAGCTGCAAACATATTAATTATACTTGGAAATTATTCAATGTTCTTGTTAAGACACCTCTTCGTGTAATTTCAAACAGGTGCGATGCGTACACATAGAAAAAAATCAATAAATTAATCACCAAGGTAGAAATCTTTATGCGGAAGCATCAAAATATGGTATTGAAATCAAAGAGAAAGAGATAGACTAGTTGCTGTACCAATGCAGTTTTAAACTTATAACATGCATTTATGAACGACAGCGCTTTTAGTTATGGTTTGAAACAAATAAATTGAAGGTCTACTGTATTTCTGTTAACAAAAGCAAGGATATATATATACGCTTTTTGTCTATCAGTATTTATATCTAGTAAGGCGGTGAGTTTGCGGAACAGTTAGCACGCCGAACTAAATACTTAGCAATATTTCGACCGTCTTCCTTTTCTGAAGATCAAATTCTGTCGAGTCCATTTTTGTATTCTATTCTCTCGGGGTCCAAAAAATAAGTACTAGTTGAGTACTGGGGTAGATGTAATCGACTCAATATCGTCCACAAAAATGTCTGGCCTTGTGCTAAAATTTGAAACATATATTAGTCATCATTTCATTTTTCTCCTTTATACGGCCACACGTCGAATACTGCTGCCCCTTGAGGTATCGCCATACAAAACAAAACATCTCGAAAACTGAATCACCCCAGAGAGCACTCACTAAACGAATTAAGGGCATGACTGATCTCGATTACTGGGACTGCCTTAAAGCCTTGAAACTCTAATCTCTCCAGCGCCGCCGCGAGCAGTACATCATTTGTACGATGTGAAGAATATAGCGCCAGCATTGCCCAACTGAACATTAACTTCAAGGTTCATCCAAGGCTCCGACCACGGTCCATACGTCCCCTGCCCAATTCAGGATTACAACATATAGGTACACTGCGACATAATTTCTTTTCCTCAACAGGCCCTGTTCTGTTTAACATTGTCCCAAAATAGATCAAAGAGGAAAAGGATCCCATCACATTTAAACGGAGCCTGGACAAATTTCTTCTAAGAATACCAGATAAGCCACCCATACTCACTCAACAAGAACTCATTACTTGAATGGATCATAATACCACAAAACTTGACTTTAAAAGGATTTAGATAATCCTATCAGGAGGTGCTATTAAGTTAGACATGGCCTGGACCAATCTTTGGTCGAAAGATATCTAAGTTTTATCTAAGTTTATACATATACATATATGTATATACACGTAGACGAGACTAGTATAGTACAACATAGGAACATCAACAGGCGTGGAGGCGCAATGACCCAGTGGTTAGGGCAGCGGACTTGCGGTCGGAGGATCGCGATTTCGATTCTCAGACCGGACGTCGTGTGTGTTTATTGAGCGAAAATACCTAAAGCTCCACGAGTCCCCGGCAGGGGCTGGTGGCGACCCCTGTTGTACGCTTTCGCTCCAGCTTTCTCTCACTCTTTCTTCCTGTTCCTTGTTCCCGACTTCCTACGCAACCGCTGAGCCTAGATGCGCATTCATCCATCAGTCGATGCTCTCGGTGTCGAGGGTTGACCTGCTTTCTCTTCTGCGGGTCTTACGAATAGCAAAGGACCACGTTTCGGACTTCTCTCACTACAGGACGAAGACCGCTTCGCTCAACAAACAAACAAGCATCAACAGGCAATCCACTGGTAAGAAGTCAGATTATAATAGTGATATATGTAAACCTTGGCACAATTAGAGGGAAGAATTGAATGTTATAGGTGTGTAGATCGCAAGAGGTCATGGCTGAATTTCCCAGAGTTATCTCCGTCGTAAGTATTCGAATCAAATTCTCTAGGATGTTATGGGGATAATTCGACATCTCTATGTATCACATGTTGCCAAATCCACCCCCCCTCTCCGCTAGTCCTCCACTACCATCATTTTCAGAAACCCTGTGTATAAAGGTCATGAACCCTGCGTTTGACATTTATCTAACTAAACCGTAAATAAATAGCAGCTGTTATTCGATGCACAACGAGAACAACAAGTGAAAATATTACAGCTAAAAACTAGAGAGGTTTTAAAACGTCGAAGGTGGGGGGGGGGGCGCGTGTAGTTAGGAGGATGGAACAGAATACAAGTGGGTCTTATTATATATTTTACAATAAAGAACATTATTACAACAAACACGTACTTAGTTTCAATACAAGAAAAATATACTTTGTTGCTCAGCGAAGACAAACAAGAGGGAAAATAACAATATCTGAAAAATCATTTAACTACGTTGATTCTTATACGTATGTTTGAGTGTATCTGCGTACAAGTGTATCTATGAATCTATGTGAGTGTATGTAAATATCTATCTGTCTATCTCTCTCATTCTCTCTCTCCCTCTCTCTCTCTCTCTCTCCCTCTCTCTCTCTCTAAGGATGTACTTATCTGTCTATCTCTCTATCTAGCTATACAGTATATATACATTCCTATTTGTACGCTCACACACACACACACACACACATGTATATATATAAGCATATGCACACATATCTACATATACACAGACACTGACACATACACACACACACACACACATATATATATATATATACACCCACATATGTATATACATGGGATGGGTAGTGGACTAGTAGTGGTTAGGATGAAGATCTTAATACTGTAGTTTCAATTTAATGGCTAGGCGTTTCTCTGTGCCCTTCCTGGGTCGCTTCTTTCAGATTGGCTATGGCCATTCCCGTGTCACTCTTGATGGTGTCAAGCCAGCGGGTTCTTGGTCGGCCTCTTCCTCTCTTGCCACTGACCATGCCGAGCATGATGTCCTTTTCCAGGTTTTTTTTCGCATGATATGACCAATCTATGATTGGTGATCCTATATATATATATATATATATATACATATACAGGGTGTTCAAAAGGTCTCTCCGCTGTATATTTTTTCATCCCGACTCTCCAAGTTTTATTTCAAAACATGTGTAGAAGAGTCAACTTATGTATTGAAAATGACGACACTTTCAACACCTCTCATAAGGTTTTGTGAAGTCTTGTAAAGACTAATATATTCTTTTGTAGTCTTATACCATCTTATATATATTTATTTTGCAATAAAAACCTTACTGCGGGGAGACATTTTGAACACGCTGTATATATATATATATAATATATATATATATATATATATATATACATACATACATACAGACAGACAGACATATATATGTTATATATAAATATACATACATACATATATATATGTATATATATAATTATACATACATACATACATACACACACACACACACACACATATATATATATATATATATATGTATATATATAATTGAAGACCAATATGCATCCTAATCGCTGAAATTTCATCAAGGGTCCATTACTTACGTTCTTTTAAAAGTGAACCAATTCAAACAAGCTTCTTGCGTTGGTATTCAATTGAAACGTTACTCTTTAAATCAGATTAAATTCTGGTCTTCTAATCTCCACTAATCTGGTATTACAGTTGAATGGTGGTTATAAAATGTTTAGTTATATTAAAATTTATTATAGCTGTTTGGTTTCCATTTTCTGTATGGAATACATTATTTATTCAGAGGCATTTCACTTATTTTGGGTTTATCCCTTCAACTATTTTTATGAATCCTTAAATCCTTAAAAATGTTTTAGCCCGAAGGCTGCGGCCATGCTGGGGCACCACCGCTGAATGAGCTACACTAATATGTGAATCCACCTCTGATACGTAGCACTTGGTCAACAAGGGAGTTCGATGCCGCTGCCCGCATCTGTGTCTCCTGCCGTGAGGTAGGTTCATCTGGGACCCCCGACAAGAAGAGATCCAGTTTAGTTTTAAAGAAACCCACACCCACACCATGCAAGTCTCGCAAGCATTTAGGGAGGATGTTGAAGAGCTGTGGTCCTCTGAAACCCAAGCTGTTGCAGTATCTGGTCCTGTATTTTGATGGTGATGTTGGAATCTTTGGCACCATGCAGTGGTGCCCCGTTCTGCGGTTGGCGTAACTTTTAATGCCAAAGTTTCGGACAAGACCCTCCAGGATTTTCCAGATGTATATCACCGCATATCTCTCCCGCCTTCGCTCTAGGGGGAAGAGTTTTAATACTTTCAGTCTTTCCCAGTAGCTGATATGTTGCATTGAGACGATCTTCTTAGTGTAGCTTCTTTGAATTGCTTCGAGTTCTGCTGTTAGCTTTATATTGTGTGGTGACCATAATTGGGAGCAGTAGTCCAAGCGGCTGAGGACGAATGTTTTCCACAGGACCATCAGTATCTCCTTCTCTCGTGGTCTGAAAGTTTGGAGAATCCATCCAGCTAGCCGTCTGCATATTATCACCAAATTAGTAATATGCACTTGGAAAGATGCATCATTGCTCATGTCAATGCCCAGGTCACGCACTGATTTTGACTCAGGGATTGCAATTCTTCAAGGGTCAGTGTATCCAGTCTGCATGTCATTTACTTTTGTGTGCCGGTAGCGCAGGGCCTGGAACTTATCTGCATTAAACTGCATGCTGTTGTCCTCAGCCCACCTGTATATTGTATCCAACTCCTGTTGCAGATGTGCAATATTTCCAGGGTTTTGTATTGTGTGGGAGACTTTTGTGTCATCTGCATAGCTAGCAAGGGTGGCCATCTTAGCAACTGAGGGCATGTCTGATAGGGCCACAATGAACAGGAGTGGCCCCAAGACAGTGCCCTGTACAACACCGCTTGTTATTTCTGTTTCCTTGGAGGTGGCTCCATTGGGCACAACCGCCTGTCTTCTATCTTTTAGGAAGTTGTGCAACCACTCTCCAAGTTTTCCGCCTATGCCGAGACCACGCAGTTTGTGACAAATCATACCATGGTCGACTTTATCAAATGCTTTTGCAAAGTCGAGATATATCACATCCACATTTGAGCCAGTTAGTATCTGTTTTAACACCCAGTCATACTGTTGCAGGAGCTGTGTTAGTCAGCTTCTACCTGGTCGAAATCCATGCTGGGTGTCAGCATGTTCTTCAAGGAACATGATTAGTTTCTTGCGGACTATTCGTTCCATGACATTGCTGATGTGAGAGGTCAGAGAGATAGGCCTATAAGTTTTAGCATCTGCTCTGCTTCCTTCCTTATGGATAGGGCATATTACCCCCTCTTTCAATTTGACTGGGAGCTTACCACTTGCAAGAAAGCTCTGAAAAAGTAGCTGTAGCGGTTTTGCAAGGGCTCGTTTCCACGATTTGAGAAGGATCGCTGGAAATCCATCAGGTCTAGCAGCTGAGTTTGTGTCAATCTCATTTATGGCTAGTGTGATATCCTCATCTTCAATGTTGATGTAATCAACTTTTGCCTCTTTAGCTACAGGTAAAGTTGCAAAGAATTCTTTTGGGTTGTTTACTTGCCTGTGTCCTAAAGGTGTAGTGAACACACTTTGGAACTGTTCGTTCAGTATTCCACTTATCCTTGTGGGATTTCCTGTGAGGGAGCCATCTTTTTTGGAAGAGACGTCCTATTCTCTGGTGAAATGTGGCTGTCTCTTTGGCAAACTTAAAGAAAGCTTTAGGGTTTGACTTTATATTTTCTATTACCTAAGCTTCTTTATCTGCCCTCTCCTTTTCATGAGGCTGATGCAGACTTTTCTCAATTTCCATTAGCATTCTCTCGAGCCGAGACTTCTCACCACTTTTGGTGTGCTTGCTCAGGCGGTTTGCAATCCTTGTCCGTCGTCTCATAAGAATCTTCCTTTCTCTAGGATGTGATGGCCCTGCACACTGGGACATATTTGTCACATATAGCTTGTATTATGGATATGAGGCGTTTGTGTTTCATGTCAATGTCTGGTGTGGAGAGACATTTAGGCCAATCCTGTTTGAGGATCTCTTTCTTAATCAATTTCCAATTTCCTTTATGAAAGTTTAATTTGGAGAGATTGTGGATGCTTCGTATAGGCTGTGTGTCTGCGGGGGCTTTTGTTCCATACATAGACAGCTCTATCATGTTGTGATCCGAGATCATTGTCGGCATCACTTTAACATTATGGATAATATCCATATTGTTTGTGAAGCAGAGATTCAGTATATTATTTGCCTTTGTTGGTTGCAGCACTATTTGCTCCATGAAAGAGGCATTTGTGAGATGGAGCAGGGACTCTGCCTGTGCCTGCTGATGGTGTGTCATCCCTGGGAGCATCTGCCCCCCAGGCCATTCCACATTGGGGAAGTTAAAGTCACCCATGAAGAATACAGTGTTGTGTTGTTCCAGGTTGGTGAGAACTTCTATTTTTGTTAGGCAATCTTCAAACATGCCTGTGTGATTTGGTGCATCCTGTTGGCGATTTGTAGTACATATGACGATATTCAGTTGTCTTATGTGTACAATTTGAGTGTCACACACTGAGTTTGAATATGACAACAGGACCTGGGGCGTGAGGTCATCTCGGATGTACATTGCAACTCCACCATGGTTCCTCCTTTTTCTACCTGAGTGTATGACAGCATATTGTGGTATGTGTATTTCTGCATCCCCTATATCAGGTCCAATATGCGTTTCTATGAGAGCTATGCATATAGCTTGATTGCATGCCGCAAGGTCTCTCAGGAATGAGATTTTCCTTTTACAGTTGCCGCGCAGCACCCCCACCTACGTTCAGTAGAAATATTTTTGTGGTGTGTGTGTTGGTGTCTGTGGTGGCCATCCTGCATCTGTTGGTGGTGGCCTTATGTGGTGGTAGTTCCAGCTTTGTGTTTGTTGCCAGGTCAGCTGCTGGACAATTTTTTGTGCTATGCATTTTTATAATTACATTTATTAGTATTCTTTTCATAAATATCATTAATTATCTCAATAATTATTTTAACTAGTATAATTACTACAGAGGGTAAGTTATGTTTATTTAAATCACTTAAATGTATATTTAATCCAGTGTGGACATCTCACATCCTGCTCTTGTCTAGTATTTATAAAAGTAAATTTAAAAGTGAAAATTTTGGTACATTTCTTCCACACAAAAGTCACATCTATTATCACATATTCTATAAGGTTTTACTTTACTAATTATTTACCAGGCAATCGAAAATACTTTGCTACTACCTTTTAGTGCAACAAAATTACCTAACTAATGCTGGTAGTATTAATTTTGTCCCTATTCCTAAACGAACTTAAATGATTGGCAATTCTTTGCTTAATATAGCATGAGCTAGCTCCTATATAGAAATACTCTCTATTCTTTGGAGTAATCTTACATCTGCATATGATATTTTTATGCCTACAGTTAGAGGTAAGTGGACAGACCCGGTTCATTGCACAATCGTATTTAATAATACTACTGCTTCTATTATTATTATTATTATTATTATGTACTTCACCTACTCTAGATGTAGTTTCTGTATTCTCCTCTCTTTCTTCTAAGCTATTCCTTTCCACGTAGACTTTTTTTTTCAGAATTCACATCTACTACTTCCAAGTTAATCGTGGAGTTCCCTCGGGTTTCTTCAGTCTTATTGATTGTCAAACAACAGTTCCTATCCTGAAACCTAATTGTCTTACTTATGGTTTCTTCGCTTATGGTGACATTGTTGCTATTTATTGATCTATGATTATAATTCTGGTAACTATTATTACTATTGTTCATATGGAAACTGTTAAATTTACTATCGTTGTGTGCTCCTATAATTTATGCTAGATTTCTGCTATTACAGAAAGCTAAATTGACCCTATTTTTATTAAAATTTTTTTATTATTTATTGTCTTGTTTAGTCAATGCTGGAAAAATGATTTCTGAAAAGATTTATATACCATTCGATATAGCTAGAGGTATCCATGTTTCTGAGGTATGTATTTCTATTTCTACCTAAGCTTTTGTAAAAGTGTGTAATGTATTTATCTGCTTCTCATTACGGCATTGGGTTAGAAGTAGTCGTAGTAGTGGTGATGGTGGTGTCAGTAGAAGCAGCAGCAGCAACAACAACAAATTAATGGAACTCAAATGTATTTTGTAGAATATATATTGTCAAGGACTGATTTTCCATCCTGTTGTGGATAGGTTTGAATATGAATTTAATATTTTATATAAATCCCAATTCTGCAGTGCTATTTAACATGCTTTACCGCTATATCAAAATTCTTTCCGTCCCAGGAGTTGCTGGAAACCCTTCTACGTTTCTCACACTCTTTTGCTTTTAAATTATGCATAGTTTTCATTTTCTTTCTATAATTTGTGTCTAGTTGTGCTGAAATTTTAATAGAGACAGCAGGATGAAGCTCTTGTTTTTAAAGAGAATTTGGAGGCTTTCCCATATTTCATCTTCGTGAAGTACCATAGCATAGCAATGATAGGCTGATAGAGGTACAATTATGGAGAAGAGCATCAAGCTTAAAATTTCACTACAAAATAATGAATAAAATTGTTTTACATATGAGTTTACGAAGTACCATGCGGTTAAGAAATTTAGTTCGTAGCTGCATGATTCCATTTCGGTGTGACATTATTTGGAGCGGGAAATTTCTACCGTAGCCCAATGTTTTGTGAAT
>NC_043006.1:94849261-94861761 GCF_006345805.1 Octopus sinensis | reverse complement strand
CCAGGGATCTCTAGAAGTTGTCCATGGGCCCTGGCCCGAAAGTCGTCCTGAACAGGCGGGTCAGGTACTCCTCGTCGACGTCTAGGTTCGCCCCGAGTTCGTCGACGTCCAGGTTCGCCCCGAGCTCGTCGTCGTACCTCCCCTCCACTAATCCCCTATAGAATGCTTTGGTTGTGTTGAAGTCACTCAAGGTCGACCCAGGACGGCAGAGTTGCTTGAGAGCAACGCGACACTCGCGGTGCCATTCGCCCTTCCTCGGCCTCTTTTTGATCTACGACTGCAATTCGGTCATGGAGACGAGCTGCGGGAAAGCGTGCCTCACAAACGGCGACCACACCTGTTCACCGTCGTCTACGAAGAGCCTGAAATGTCGCAGTCTCAGCGCATGTCTGCGCATCATCAACCACGGCATGCCCAGTCCTCCTTTTAACGGGTGTTGACAGCAAATGGATCGCCTGACCATCGGGACGCATCCATTCCACAAGAAGCGAAAGAGAATGCGTTGTAGTTTGGTGATGGTAGGGTCGGGACAAGGCACGACGGTCAGGCGGTAGTAGATGACGGACGCGATGTACGTGTTCGCCACCTCCGCCCGACCTTTTAGGGACAGTTTCCTCTCGGCCCATTGCCGGGCGAGAGTGACCACCCTACTCGTTATCTCGTTCCAGTTCTTCTCCACTTGGAGGTCCGGACCAAACCAGACCCCGAGCAACTCAACCGGGTCCAGCGTCCCACGACGGAGGCGCTGGTGGACGGCATGGGCTTGCTTCTCCAGGTGCCTAGTCGCGAGCCCACTGACTTTTCCCGGTTGATTTTCGCTCCTGTCACCGCTTCATAGTTTTTCAGTGTCTCGCCGACCTGCTCGATGTGCTCGTGGCTAGACACTATGACGGTGACGTCGTCCGCGTATGCAGACACGCTCGTCCCGCATCCCAGTTCTCGCGGGATGCCCCTCAAAGTTGCCAGCTTCCGCAATAATGGCTCAAGAGTCAATACGTATAGAAGCGACGAGAGGGGCATCCCTGACAGACCGAACGTGCGATGTCGAAGGGTCTCGATAGATGTCCATTCACGCGAATTACCGAACGGATGCTTCTGTACAAAGCGGCTATCCAACCGCGGAAGACGGGACCGAAGCCAGCCGCTCTGAGGACCGCCTCCAAGCATCGATGGTCCACCCTATCGAAAGCTTTCGATTGATCCAAATTGATCAGCGCCCCACCCATGCCAGGTTCGTTAACTACCCTGTCTATGATGTAGCATCAGGTGGAGGTTGTCATGGATGGCCCGGCACGGCGCATGTTTGCGCCTTGTCGACCAGTTTATCGATGACAAGCGCCAACCTCTTGGCTAGCACCTTGGCCAAAATTTTCAAGTCTGCATTCAGCAGAGTGATGGGCCTAAAGTTATCTATTACATTTCCCTTGTTTAGATCTTTCTTCAGCAGTGTTACGGCTCCTCGGCTCACAAAACCAGGAATGCTCCCGTTTTGCTGCCAGTTGCAGTACACCGCCGCCAAGAGATCTCCAAACAAGTCTGGCATACAATTGTAAAGCTCGTAGGGTAGACCATCCAAACCCGGTGATTTGTCCCTCGAGCATTCTGCCTATGTGTGTGTATGTGTGAATATATATATATATGCATACGTATATATACATATACATATATATTTATATATTTATATATATATATATATATATATATATATACATGCATATATATATATATAAATATATAATATATATTTATATAGTTACTAGCAGTATCGCCCGGCGTTGCTCGGGTTTGTAAGGGAAATAACTATACACCATTTTTAGAGAAATATGCATGAAAATGGGAAAAAATAATGGTAAATTATTTTTAAAATCGTAGACTCTTCGTAGACGCTCGCTAATACCCAGAAGGGCTCGATATGAATCACGATACATATATGTGGGAGTAGTTAGGAATCTAAATCGAAGGGCACAGACACACACAAATACAGTTTTATATATATAGATGAAATTTAACCGTTGTCACTTGTGCTGGCTGAAGATGATTCACGTGTTGTATTATCCTTCTGAATGGTGACACTTCCTTATGCCGAGGCGACCTCTATTAAATATTAATAACCAAGCAAAATTTTCGGAACTACTGTCGTTAAAAACGTGTCACGTCACGTTATTGTGATTAATTCTGCGCAACCGATAGCCATGTTTCAGCCTAAACGTATTGCCGGCGTCGCATACTTCTTCAGAAGTTTCCGGACTCAGTACCTTCGTCAGAACATTGAGATGATAAGATAAAGAAATGATATATCGAATCTTTAGCTTAAAAGAAATAAATATCTTCTACGATATATGTATTGAATACTACTTCATACGACTCTCAATTTTACAGCAATTCTCATGGATATATTGAATAGAGACCTATGTGTGTACATATGTGCGTACCTACCTACCTACCTACCTATCTATCTTTCCTCTTCCCCTTTTTTCCTCTTTTTTGTTCTGTTTTGATTTTTCTTTTCTTTTGTTCCTTTTCCCTTTCTCGTTTTTTTTTTCTTCTTTTTTCTTTTTTCCCTTTTACGATCCCTTTTGATCGAAAATCTACGCCACATTTCTTTTCTCCCCCAAAAGAAAAGCTCTACCTTGTAACTTGTCCCATCTGTGTGCAGCCCTGTGTGGCCAATAAAGAAACTTATCTATCTACCTATATATATATATATATATACGTAGATATAGGGTGTTGTTCAAACGATGAATAACTTCGCGTAAACCATTGGTTCGTTTTGTTCTCTTACTTTATTATCATCTTATAATCATGTCATAATAATGACCTTTACGACTCGTATTACTACCTCAGTCAATCTAAATGTATATATTTGTCTCTACCTGTGATAAATAGCCTTTTTCTATTTCCAATATGCATTTTCGTTGATTTTTCATATTTTACCCCTATATATATTTATATATATATACATGTATATATATATATGTATCTATATACATGTATCTATATATATATATATATATATATATATATATATATATATATGTGTGTGTGTGTGTGTATTTATATTATATGCGTATGTATGTTAATACACATACGTGGTGCATTCAAAAAGTAACCAACTTTGATTTCGTTCGCTCCAAACTTGACCGCCACTTAGTGAAGAGCGAGACACGTTCAAGCCGTCCATCCACAAGCCGAAAAGAAAAGCTGATTGAGAATGTTCTGATTGAATGCATTCACTCAAATGCTACCTAATTTCCCCTCATGACCCAAATTGTTCCACTTTCAGCGTAGCCTTCAGTTTGGTCGTGGTCACCGGTTATGTAATAATCCGGGAAATGCTTAGTGCATTCCATTTTAACGTAAGAATTGTGCATGCGGAGAATGTCAACGAAAATATAAAGTCAGATACTTACTGAACACACATCGTTATCCAGTCTTTGCTTGTTAAGAACAACACACCATTGGGTCAACAGGCACCCTACTCTCCCGAATTGGTACCGTGTGACTCCTGGCTCTTCTCCAAAATGAAAGGCTACGCTGAAAGTGGAACAATTTGGGTCATGAGGGGAAATTACGTAGCATTTGAGTGAATGCATTCAAGAGGCGTTACCAGGAATGGCAGAACCGCTGGGAGAAGTGTGTGAACACCTGAGGGGACTATTCTGAAGGTGATTAAATAAAATTTGAGAAATATAGGAAACTGTTTTTTTTAATGGACAATGGTCGAATAGTATTTGAACGCACCTAGTACACACACATACACACACATAGACACACACACACACACACACACACATACACACACACACACACACACACACACAAACACGCACAAACACGTATTCAAATATATATTACGATTTGTCGTGAGAAACATAATAAAATGTCCATTTACCCATTAATGCGCAAATTCCCCCCATTTAAATGCGCAGTCTGTTCACTGTGCATTTCTGTGTAGATATGTACAAATATTAGCGTAGCTCTAACCGGAGATGGATTTGTAAATATCTTTACAAGGACTGTAACATACCTGTTCCTGCACACGTCTGTCTGTGTGTTGCCTGAGCATGTCAATGTGTGTTTATGTTACAATTTGTAATTATAAGAGGAAGATAATGGGGAGAATATCTTACCGGAAACTTATCCATTATCTAGGCAGCACATATTCATTTTTATATTCATGTGTTCTTGTAATCATTTATGCGTTTATATATACATACGTATTTATATGTGTGTGTGTGTGTGTGTGTGTGTGTGTGTGTGTATACAGGCATACACACACACATATATATATACAGGCATACATACATATGTATATATATATATATATATATGTGTATGTGTGTTTCGTGTATATATATATATATATATATATATATATTATATATATATATATATTCCGAGAACACATGGAATACGTCTGTAAAACTATCTGAACGAGATATAAATTGAAGAAAACCAGAAACAGAACCATAGTCGTCTTCATACCGATATTTTATTGACTGGGAAGCTAGTTGCTACAGACGTTAAAAGAGGACAACCAACAATTTCCTTTGAATTGTTGTGATGAACTTGGTCATTACATAATCCCAGGAACTGTGAATTTCTCGTCGCTTCTATGCTTAATCATTGAGTAACACAAGGTAGTAGAATACTACATCTAAAAAGGTCTGCTTCGTCACATTTGAAGGGTACCTTCACTTTATAACCTGTGCGCAAGTACAAAGCTGGAAGCTTCGATCAGGAACCCCTAAGTGTTTTCCTTGCCTCTTTCCGATTCTGTACTTACGAAGTAAAACTGACTGTTTTCGCGTTTATATTTTGGTTTACTGAACAACCTACACCTTGAATATTATTATAATGAGTGCATAGATACGAGGTGGAATCAATAAGTATCCGGATTGTTACCATAGTAACGACGCTAAAACGCGCAGAGTAAAGCTGCTTGGCACAAATTGACCTTGAACTCGGCTATGAAAGGGCACTTAGATTTAACGTTCTAGTTTACTTTCACAGTTTACGGAAGTGCTTGGAAGTAACGTGTGTAGCGTGTGATCGTCGCGTTGACCATGACAGAAAAAGTTATCATGGCGATACCTGCTCAGAAGCCTACGCAAAATTGCAAGGTAGCTGAAAAAATGTCGATATTGACGAACGTTCTTGGTGACTCTCAATCAGCAGAGCTGAGAAAAACATCGCAGATGTGCGTGCAACTCTGAGGGGAAATCTTTGAATCACCATCCGTGAGTTATCAGAAGATGTGAAGATAAGTTACGGTTTAGTTCAGTCCATTGTCCCTGAAAATTTTGGTATGGGACGTGTGTTCGTCAGGTTTGTGCCAAAACTGAATTTGATTGTGGAGAGAACGATGTAAACTTTTTGAAAACTTTGCGTAGGCTTCACAGCAGGTGTCACCAATCCTTTGACAAAATTTGATGCAGATTCTCTGCTCAACTTTCTCTGTCATAAACAATGTAACGATCACACGCTACACGCCTTGATTTCAAGCACTGTTGTAAACAGCAGATGGGAGCTAGAATGTTAAAACTTAACCTGCCTACAAAAGAGAGTTCTGCAGGCAAGTTAAGTTTTAACAATCTGTGCCAAGCAGGTTTACTCTGCGTGTTTTAACTTCTTTACTATGGCAACAGTCCGGATACTTATCGATCAGGCTACGTATAGTGGGTGCATATCATTTGAACTTGTATTGGTCTGGTAAAAGAAATGCCATGTGCCCAGTAGATATCAGGATGCAGAATTTACATGGAGTTACCTTCTCTTAGATGAGCAGCTAAGGTGGTGATGAACCGCACCTTCGCAGGATTCTTTGAGGTATCTTCGAGTAACCATCTTCAGAAGACAACCTTCAGAATATTCGAGTGGTAAGACTACCTATTAGTGATGAGTATTCGGTAGTTTTGTTATGGGTAACTTCAGGAATTTTCAGGTTATGATGTGTTCATGAGATTAGTGGCTTTTAACGATAGAGGGACATACAGTATACAATGGGGAGGCATGGTTCTACACTCTTTTGCTTTCCATTTTGGTTGTCATTTATGTTTTAATTGTTTCAGTCATTAGATTACGGCCATGCTGGAGCGCTGCCTTGATGAACTTTAAATGGAATATACCGACCCCTATATATTTTTTAAATCTGTTACTGATTCTATGAGTCACATTACCGAACTGTTAAGTAACGGGGACGCAAACATACCAACACAGATTGTCAAGCGGTGGGGTGTCACGAAAACAAAGATACACACACACATACACACACTCACATATGTAACAGACTTCTTTCGGTTTTCGCCTACCAAATCCAGTCACAGGGCTTTGGTCTGCCTGAGACTATGCTAAAAGACACGAGCCCAGTGTCTTTTAGCCCAGCAGGAGCCGACTGGGATGCAAGCATCTTACCACATACAAACGTCTGTACCGATATGGAACATTCACAGATTTCAGTTTATTATATCCGCAAAAGCATGTATTGCAGTTGCGTAGTCGAAAGCAAAAACAGGTTAAATACCAACAACAACTATTCACACGTATTCCATTCCTCTATCATAGGAATATTCAAGACATTCACCGATCAAATTAATATTGTCTAATTTGCCCTGCACAGTCCAGTTCATTACATCCCACCTAATTAAAAAGATATTAGATTCTAAGAGAAATTTGACTTCTGGATTGTGAGAGCCAAAGATTTTAATTAAATGTCCTAATTGCTCGTTCACAATACGTGCTAAAACTATAGAATTGGAACATTTCGGAAACACATACATAACTATGTATATATATATATGTGTGTGTGTGTGTGTGTATGTGTGTGTGTGTATGTGTGTGTGTGTGTCTGTATGTGCGTGTATGTGTGTGTGTGTGTATGTATATATATACCTATATACATATATAAACACTCATATATATTTACACATATATATAAGCACATATGTGTATATATATATATATATATATATATATATATATATATATATATATATAATGTGAAATAGAAAGATGAATAATCTTGTAGTAGATTAATCAAAAGTTTAACCGATACCTTAGTAGCAAAAATCACAGCAGTAAACAGCACGGTTGGAGGTACAACCATATGGTGTTGCAACCGTGCGTTGGTGCGGATAATTGAAATTAAAACATTATTGGTGAATTGAAGAAATGGAGCTGAACGCAGATTGAACAGAATAAAACGATTTCTGTCCAATCTGCGTTCAGCTCCATTTCTTCAATTCACCAATAAAGTTATATATATATATATATATATTATTTGTATATATATATATACATATATATATATATATATATATAATATATATATATATGCATGTGTGTGTATGTATGTACGTGTCTATATACACATATATACGTAATATACGTACAATGATACATGTTATAGGCTGCTGAGCAAACCTGTCATGTAACCATTCTTCCAAATTTAACATTGATATCAAATATGTATATGTAATTCTATATATGTATCCACATAATTTTAATATATTTATGCACTCACAAACACGCTCACAGAGACACATACACACACAAACACATGCAGACAGATATATATATGCTTAGTATTTGTGTATACTATATATGCATATGCATTGATATATGTGTGTGTCTGTGTGTGTGCGCGCGCCTATGTGTGTTTGTAAATACAATACACACATTCACATATATATGATTCTTCCGGTAATTGTTGAAGGTTAGAAGCGAAATATTGGTTGCAGAATATTTCGTAAATGCGAGGCTATATTAATGCAGAGGGGTTCGTAGCTGCCTGATTAGTAGCCGAAAACGTACGTAGGAAAAGCTCGTTCTATTTTCAACCATTCATCTATGTGTTCAACGGAACTACGTAATATTTTTTAATGCATCTAACATAATGGTGAACCAGTTTATGTTTGGCAACTTACATTTGAAATTTAGGACTCTCATTTATAAATTCGTCAATTTACAAGCCATTTTGCAGTTAGAAATGTCTTTAAACATAATGCTTAACGTGTCAGCAAAAATACAGTCAAGATCGTAATTTGAAAATTGTAGAAACCATCAACGACATCGTGAAACTTCGATAGAGAGGAAGTGGACAAACGGGGTATTCATGTAGAGATACTAAACGTAAAATGTATTAGAATAAAAGTACTTCTGACTTAGGAAGCTCAGCAAAGAAAAGATGCGCCTGGGAAAAGGTCTTGATTGGAGATATGAGACTAGAAAGTTCATCAGAGCAATGATCAGGGAAATGCGTGTGGAAAAGACTTGATGAGCATACATTCAGACGATGAACCAAAGACTCCGACCTTGTAGAAAGGAGGGGGCCCACTATGTTAACCACTCTATTCTGAATACGATCAAGGCAAGTCAAGACGGAGAAAGAACCAGATTTCATGTTTATTTTAATTCTATAGAGAACGTTTTGTAAAGACATTTTTGGATGGCATTTCTGGGGAAGGTACGGTTCTGTAGAAGGTATTTAGTAGGAAAGCAAAATGCCTTTGAAATAATTAGTATTTAATTTCATTTGTATTTTCCTTTTACGGAAATATTGACGCTAGTCTACACATATTAAATGGGTTCTCAGCAAAGACTTGAAAATTCTTTAGAATTATTTAACTGAAAACGTTTACTTTAAAAATATAGTATTTTTCACTTTCTGCATACACCGTATATACATTTAGATTTATATAGATAATAATTTTCCATAAATAGCGTTCTTAGTCGTGATTATTGTTTCTTTATAATGTGTCTTTCGAGACTAATTTGAAAGAGATCTTATTGCTGTTTCTAGAAATTTGTATAACCACCTAAATGCTCCCGCATCTGCGGATATGTATGGGTACGTTAGTAATATTTGTGGCAGATGATGAATATGAAAGTTATCTTCATTATAACAATTTTGTCTACAATATTAATGTAGCATTTCAGTAAAATAACTTTGTCAAAATTCCTCATAAGTAAACATAGTGGTAAATGATAATTTTGAATGAATTATTTATATTCACAATAAAAAAATATTTACATACATTTTTTTTCTAAATTTCACGATAGTCAATAAATTTTGAAATGGAAATTAATATATTTGCAAACAGCAGAATAGACAAATTTAAAAACTGGAAGATTTTGTAACGTAGTTTACACCGCTCCATTGGTCATAGTTTCACAGCAGATGAAGGAGCTGCATTCAGTAATCCGAATTAGGTTCACAGTAGAATTAACTGTTTTATCTGCTGAAGGGTTTTAAAGAATCTGTCGCTATTTTTAATTCATCTCTATTATTCGATTCAGTCTGTCTTTATTTCTGTCCTCTCATCACACAATGTATTGTGCTTGAGAGTGAAATTTTCATAGCCATTTTTAAAAGTTTTTCTTTTGTTTTTAGTGTCGTCTCGAAACAACAGCTCCCTAAAAACACAGTCACAAACAACAACAACAACTCGATTACAACAATCATAACTACTATGAAAACAGACCACTACTATCAGCTTTAAACAAATAACAAGCAACACACCTCGTATCATAACCATTACAACCACCAAAACACCACAACAACTGCGCTTACAGCCAAAAATGATTAAAAAAGAACAGCTTAACTCCTGATACCCAAACCAAAAGATACTTCCTGAGTATACTGTTGTTTCGAGACGACACTAAAACCAAAAGAAAAACTTTTTAAAATGGCCATGTTTATAAAGACCCTGATTCTGTGACGTATATATTCCTCAACTCGCTGGATGGGACGCCGGTCTGTCGCAGGATTGGCCAGATGAGGGGATTGGGGCAACATGAAACGAAGTGCTTGCTCAAGAACATACAGATCGCGCGGTCTAAGAATCGAAAGCACAATCTTACGATCGTGTGTCCAACACTCTGACTACTTATATTACATTATTTACATTATTTACATTTGACTGATATTTGTCCTCATCTTGTTTGCTGTTTGTTGTATCGGTTGTTATACGCTCCAGCTTTCATCGGGTGTCTTGGGGAAATTTCCAACGTGGATTCTCATTCCTAAGGTATTTTTCGATGTTATTATTATTATTATTATTACTCAGGTCACTGCCTGGAATCGAACTCGGTTATTATTCTTCAGGCAGTGACCTGAATAATAATAATAATAATAAAAATAATAATAATAATAATAATAATAATAATAATAATAATAATAATAATAATAATAATAATAATAATAGTATTAATAATAATGATAATAATAATAAAAAGAAACATGAAAGACCGAAAAAACTTCATTCTATTCTGAAAGAGCGCCAAAAATCCGCTACTGATCTCTTAGATACCCACCAGATTGATCAGGCTGAAGGAAATGCGCCAAATGCAGCTGCAAAGAAAATAAAATTAATTGCAAAGACAAAAGCACATGAAAATTTAGCTAGCAAATGGGAACAGAAACCTCTCCACGGCAAGTATGTGGCCCGTAGCAAACAAGCTGATGTCGACCAGAAACACACGCACCAATGGTTACGAAGTTCAGGGCTAAAACCAGAGAGTGAAGGTTTCATATTAGCTGCGCAACACCAAAGCTTATTAACCCGGAACTACCATGCCAATGTGATAAAAAATGGAGCTGACCCAAAATGCCAATTCTGTAACGATGTGATTGAAACCATAGACCACCTAATCAAAGGGTGTAGAGTCTTAGCACCTGCAGAATATAAAGCAAGACATGACAGAGTCGGCCAGTATTTACACTGGACAATATGTCGGCATTATAAAAACCAAAACCGCTGAAAAATGGTATAAACACCATCCTGAAGCTGTAACTGAGGGAGAAAATGTGCCGAATCTCTGGGACTTCCCTGTACAGACCGACAAAACTATAAAAGCTAATATACTGAATATTATTATAAAAAATCAGACAAAAAAGATGCGTTTATTAATTGACATGAGTATTCCTTGCGATTACAATATAGCGACGAAAGAATTTGACAAGATCAGTAAATATAAAGACTTGCTAATGGAAACTGAAAAACATGTGGCATATCAAGGCGACTAAAGTACCAGTGATTGTAGGATCTCTAGGAATGATACAAAAAAAGGTACTGAAACCTATTTGAAAATGATATCAGGTTTACCATCCCTACATGAAGTGCAAAAAATCGTTGTAACTGGAACGGCTCATGTACTGAGAAGAGCATTATCGCTGTTAAAACAACATCCATTCATGAATTTATTAATTTTTTAATACATATTTTACCTTTGAATTTGCGTGTGTAATCTGGGAATTCATGCAATGAGCTTCTCTGCCCTAGGTGTACGGAAAACATTCGGCGAGGGCGAGAAACGGAAGAAGAAAATTTGAAGAAAGAAGGGAATAATAATAATAAATAATAAAATAATAATAATAATAATAAAATAATAAAATAATAAGATAATGATAATAATAATGATAATAATAATAAATGATGATGATAATAATAATAATAATAATAATAATAATAATAATAATATATAATAATAATAATAATAATAATAATAATAAGTAGTGGGGGAGCATCATAGCCATGTGTTGAGAGGGATTCTTGGGGTTTGAATAGTTCACCTCTGGAAACATGGGTGGTTCTTTCAACATCCTTAAACAACCCTTATTCAGGGACCGTTTGAGCGGGATGGGCTATCAATCTGAAGAAAATTCTAACTGGGCCCCACCTGCAAGGTCATGTGCTGTTTATCTTGATATGAGATCACCATGTCGCGCACATATGGTTGTGATGCATGTGCCTGGTGTACCTTTATCAGACGGGTAGTCATGATGGGTATATTGGGCTTCGTATATTTTACCCCAGTGTCACTTTGATGGCATGCACTGCTCTCTCACTCAATAATATAATAATAATAATAATAATAATAATAATAATAATAATAATAATAATAATAATAATAATAAAATAATAATAATAATGCAGTAGCAGTACCAGGCAGGGCTCTCATGGCTTCTGATCTTAACTGATTGGAAGTGTATCATGTACATTGTTTTGTCTTGGTATAAAAGATGTGCTACAGCAATATTCTGCTCAATACCACAGATTTGCTTGTCAGTTGTTTGACCTTAACCAGTTGAGCATGTCCCTAGTGGCTGACGATATATGCATCTCTGATCACGAGCAGAAGTAGTGGGGGAGCATCATAGCCATGTGTTGAGAGGGATTCTTTGGGGTTTGAATAATTCACCTCTGGAAACATGGGTGTTTCGTTCAACGTCCT
Organism: Octopus sinensis; assembly: GCF_006345805.1. Lineage (NCBI taxonomy): Eukaryota > Metazoa > Mollusca > Cephalopoda > Octopoda > Octopodidae > Octopus > Octopus sinensis. The sequence goes on along the minus strand of NC_043006.1, from coordinate 94,849,527 downwards.
TGGACAGCCTTTATTCAGGGACTTTTGAGCGGGATGGGTTACTCGATCTGAAGAAAATTCTACATGGGCTCCACCTGTAAGGTCATGTGCTGTTTATCTTGATATGATATCACCATGTCGCGCACATATGGTTGTGATGCATGTGCCTGGTGTGCCCTTATCGGACGGGTAGTCATGATGGGTATACTGGGCTTCGTATATTTTACCCCAGTGTCACTTTGATGGCATGCTCTGCTCGCTCACTCAATAATAATAATAATATAATA
>NC_043006.1:94816761-94844261 GCF_006345805.1 Octopus sinensis | reverse complement strand
TGGCGTGTTGCGTATTGTGTTTGAAGATTTTTCTCGTTTCTATGAGGAGCGTTATTTATGGAAAATAACTGGGGATGAATATTTTATGTTGCCCACGAGAAGGGTTTTAGGATGCGCCTATAACCCCCTACACACAAACACACGTGTATATATATATATATATATATATATATATATATATATATATATGCATGTATGTATGAGCGTGTTTGAGCGTGTATATATATAGTGAGGTAGATGAGATAGATTGATAGACAGATAGATATAGATATCTATGTATCTATGTATATATGTGTGATGTGTGTATATATGTATATATATATATATATAATATATATATATGCATGTATGTATGAGCGTGTTTGAGCGTGTATATATATAGTGAGGTAGATGAGATAGATTGATAGACAGATAGATATAGATATCTATGTATCTATGTATATATGTGTGATGTGTGTATATATATATATATTATATATATATATATTATATATATATATATATATATATATATATATATATATATATATAATATATATATATATATATATATATATACATATATAATACTATTTACTGAACCTCGGTTTTTTTAATATGCTAGTCCACTGGTGTTAAATTGATGTTAACAAATTAATATTCAATTTTTCACCCTCATTTTAATATATATATATATATATATATATATATATATATCGATACACAAACACTAACACACACACACACACACACACACAGATACACACCCTTATGTATATTTTTAGTCGATTTCAGCAACTAATTTTTAAACCCGCTATTTATTTCATCGATACCTTTTTTTTTATCCGCTATGTTACGGACATATGCACACCAGCACCGGTTATCAAGTGTATGTGGGAGATAAACACATATGGATGTAAACATACATACACACGACGAGCTTCTTTCAGTTTCCATCTACCAAATATTCTCAAAGAGCTACGGTCGGCCGGAGGCTAGATTAGAAGACACTTGCCTACAGCGGCACAGTGTGATGCCTGGACTCATGTGAGAATATCTTACCCCACAGCCACTACTGCACCTGTGTGTGTGTGTGGTGTGTGTGTGTGTGTGTGTTGTGTGTGTGTGTGCGTGCGTGCGTGTGTGTACATTTATTTTGCAGACGCATAACCACATGGTTCCGGGTTCAGTCCCACTGCGTGGCATCTTGGGCAAGTGTCTTCTACTATAGCCTCGGGCCAACGAAAGCCTTGTGAGTGGATTTGGTAGACGGAAACTGAAAGAAGCCTGTCGTATATATGTATGTATATATATATGTGTGTGTATGTTTGTGTGTCTGTGTTTGTCCCCCTAGCATTGCTTGACAACCGATGCTGGTGTGTTTACGTCCCCGTCACTTAGCGGTTCGGCCAAAGAGACCGATAGAATAAGTACTGGGCTTACAAAGAATAAGTCCCGGGGTCGATTTGCTCGACTAACGGTGGTGCTCCAGCATGGCCGCAGTCAAATGACTGAAACAAGTAAAAGAGTAAAAGAGAGAGTATAACTACAATAACTGAACGGACAAAGATCTTACACGTGATAAAAGAATGCATGAAACGCAATGGTTGAAAGTAGTTGCCCATCATTATGCAAGACATAATGTCGAAGACAGGAATCTTTCGTAAAGTCACAATATACAACTACAAATACTGCATGCGTAAGTAATGTCATCTGAGAGCTGATGAGTTCCAGCAAGAAACCCCTGTAAGTACAATCGTCCATAACAACAGGGAAATTTACTTTTCTCGTGCTTTCTACCAGTAGATCAAATTATGTAAAATAAAGCAATTAATTGTGATAGCAGTAGTATTAGTGCCAAAAGGAAATATATATCTCCCACTTAAAAGTGACTGTAGAATACAAAATTCTGGGTTATTTAACATGAGAAAACCTCTCATATGGAATTGTGGTGTATGAAACACTGGTGTTTATATTGCTAGCGGGAGATAATCGTGCGCTACCGCCTATGTTTCTATTACAACACTTCATACATCTCATTATATTTTTTCTCTAACAATGAATCGTGAACGTTTGGTTCTTACCGTAGGCAGATGCCTTAAAATTTGATAGTTATTACCTTACCCTCTACATGATGTGATGAGATTGGCACGTTACGGTTTTGTCTAGGCAATGTCCAGGCAATTTCGTCTTTTGTTTAATCATTAATTGGTCCTCTACACCAACGCACTCTGCTCTGGTAAATCAAAATTGTAGGTCTTGAGTTAAAAATCATCTACATGGGCGGAAGACGTCTGCTTCCCAACCACATGATTCTGTGTTCCACTGCATGGCATCTTCGGCAAGTGATTTCTACTATAGCTTCGGGCCGACCAAAGCCTTGTGAGTGGATTTGGTAGACGGAAAACTGGAAGAGGACCGTCGTATACACACAAATGTATATATGTGTGTGTTTGTAGTCATGTGTTTGTGTTTGTCTACCCACCATCGCTTAACAAACGATGCTGGTGTATTTATGTCCCTGTAACATAGCGATTCGGCAAACAGCCCGATAAGATAAGTACTAGGCTTACAAAGAATAAGTCCCGTGGTCGATTTGTTCGACTAAAGACGGTGCTCCGGCATGGCCGCAGTCAAATAACTGAAACAAGTAAAACAATTATTAGAAATAATTAATAGCGACAGAAGCAGTATTGCTACCAAAGCGTAATGCTTATCCGCACTTAAAACTGGTTGTTGTTTTAGAACACCAAAAACTGCGTTACTAATCCTAAGGGAATCTCTCATATAGACTTGCGGTGCATATAAGCACTCATGTTTATAATACTAGCGGGAGATAATCTAGCACTGACACCGCCGGTACTGTCAGGTCACGCGATTAAGGCTTTTCTATGCCTTTGTTAGCTAGACGAAGTAGCGATTTCTCCGTCAGCGATATAAATAGAATCTCAGTGTCTATTCAAACAATACTGTGGCAAATTGTTATGGTGAGGGACAAGACACCCCCTGCGAGAATAGATTTGACCAGACTATGAATAGTTGCGGTCTGAGTGAGAGGCAGAGAGTAGGCGTTAATCGCAGGAAGTAGTAACGTGTCGTTTTGACAGTTTGTCGAAATATTGTTTGTTGGTTCATGTATAGTTCGTGGACAAGTTGTTGGACTGTTACGTTGTTGTTAACCTGCTTAGTTATATGCTTATTATTACTACACGGTTATAGATTAAACACGTATCGTCATAAATAGTGGCGATGCTACAATAATTGGCGACAATTAACTACGTTACAATACAAATGAGTAGTGAGCCTATCAAAAATAATTAATAGCGACAGAAACAATATTAATGTATACAGAATTATCTAGATATCGTCCTCATTGTGTTAAATACTGGATAAACCTGGCTTATATGAGCATTATTATACTTTAATGAGTTTGATATCCTGTCATTTCGAGCTTCGAATTCGTTCAGTTATTTCAAATTTTGTTCCTCCCGGGTAATGATATCTGTTGGACGCTGATTAAGACAGATTAATACAATATTAGTGTCATCTAAGTGTAAATAAATTTGAGCAGCTGCAATTTTCCCTCTTAGCTACAATCGTTGAATTTCAAATACATCCGATAATAATGAAACAGATCTGTGTGTGTGTGTGTGTGTGTGTGTGTGTGTGTGTGTGCTAGTACATGCATTCTGATATAGACGTGCATACATCTACGTATAGATAGATAGATAGATAGATAGATATATAGATAGATAGATAGATAGATAGATCGTTAAATACATACATACATACATACAGACAAATATAGTCATACATATATGCATAAATACACATATACATAGTTATATATATCTATATACATAGATGCACACATATATACATATACATGCATACATATACACATATATTAAATTGTATATATATATATATGAGTGTGTGTGTGTATACATATATGCATATATATATATATATTCATATATGTGCGCATATGAGTGTATTTCTGTATGTATGTGTGTGTGTAGATAAATAGATAGATAGATAGATAATATATACATACATATATACAGAGAGAGAGAGAGAGAGAGAGGAGAGAGAGAGAGAGAGAGATACATAGATGAATATCTACATACGCACATTATGCGCATACTTCTAAAGGTAGGTTGAATATTGACAAATTCAACGTTAATTTACGTGCGCAGAAACTCTTAAATTCGACTAGAAAGCAATTTAGAAAAGCTATAAATTAGCCAATGATGGTATGTTTTCGTGTTCTATATTTGCATATCCCTCGATGATAGTTATAAATATGTATATTGAGACTTCTAGCTATAGAGGTGGTTGGCAATGTTTTTCTTTATTTCAACGGTAAACCCCCAGAAAAATGGAGTCAGTTGAAAATCAACCATCTCATTATTTTTGTTGTGAAATGTGATATGTGTATTATAACAGCTAACTCTGATATTGTTGTTTAGAGAATTCAGTCAATTTATTCATTGTTCTTTCAGAGAATTGGCCACCAGTGCAAAGACGACCTTATTCCGCTCTGTCTATCTCTCCGTTACTTCTATGTGTATTGACATATGCATGCATGTTTGCATGTATGCGTGTGCATATATGTACGTATGTACGTGTGCATGTATGTTGTACAGATAAAAACTTAAGTACATAATATATATACATATATATAAGAAAGTTTGTTTGTGAAAGAACGTGGGTGAATATATAAGAAAATAGTAAAGAGTGAAAAAACGACAGAAGGCTTAAATGTTAAAGAATATATATATTTGCGTCAATATGTCTGGAGAATATTGGAAAAATTTTTTCCTTCTTATAATGACATAATTTTATAATTTTTAAAGAAAGACCGGTTTCGCATTTAGCTCTTCAAATTTCTTGCGACGTAATGTTTATCTTTAATAGCGTTATGCTTGTTTTTTTGCTACGGAGAGTTCTAAATAAGGGAAGGTAGTGCGTACTACCTCCCTTATTTAGAACTCTCCGTAGCAAAAAACAAGCATAACGCTATTAAAGATAAACATTACGTCGCAAGAAATTTGAAGAGCTAAATGCGAAACCGGTCTTTCTTTAAAAATTATAAAATTATGTCATTATAAGAAGGAAAAAATTTTTTCCAATATTCTCCAGACATATTGACGCAAATATATATATTCTTTAACATTTAAGCCTTCGGTCGTTTTTTCACTCTTTACTATTTTCTTATACATATATATATATATATATATATATATCCTTTGTGCCCGGGGACAGTTGATTTCTGTAGTTATTATCAGCTTTTTCAGCGATTTAGATGAGATTTTTTATTGTTATTTCCAGCAGATAGACATACATAATATATCCTTTGATTAATTTCAATCCATGTGCGCGCGTGCGTGTGTGTGTTTGTCCCCCAGAACCCCTTGAAAATCGGTGTAGGTGTCTTCACATCCCCACACTTAGTAGGTCGGTAAGCGAAGCGACAGAATAAATACCAAGCTTTACGAAGAATTAATAAGCATTGCGGTCAACTTTTTAAAACTAAACCCTTCAAGGTGTTGTCCCAGCATGTCCGCAGTCTAACGAGTGAAACAAGTAAAAGATGGAAGATACATCAACCTGTAACTACGGATCTGAAAGACAAAAAACGTTTTCTCCGGACATTTTTCAGACAATGTAATATGAAAGAAACTTCGTCAATCAAAGTGTTACATCGACCACAGCACAACCCTTTCACGTCTGTCGTCAAATGACCATTTGCAGTAAAGCGCATACTACGCATATTAATAATGTTGAAAAATCAGTAATTAATAAACCTATCATGCGATACAAAATTTCACAAAAATATAAGAATATTTTCTGTGGAAGTTATATGTGTAACCTCTCATAAAATACAAATCAGAAGTTCAACAAACGTAAGCTAAACTGAAAAAAATGAAATGTTATTTATTACTGAACAGGTTTAGATCCACCAATGATGATTTTATGCATCAGTTAATCCTTCCCTTTATCCATTGATGCTCACTCCAAAAAGTTCTCTGCAATATTCCACTGTGAATATTTCATTCACAAGATGAAGGTTAGAAAATTTTGAAATGTTATCAAACTTAAGAAAATACGTTTTAAAACTAAACATAAAGGACTAAGAAAGAAATATGAAATTATTTTAAATAAAAGTGATTCAACTTGATCCAGGCCGTGTCTATTGAATAACATGTCTTGCATGACACATAATTTCCATTCCAGTACGTTTGGGGATGATATAAATCTCTTCCTCTCAACTCGTTTTCAATATGGTTTCCAAGGATAAAGCGGCCATTTTGCTTTCCTTCGTTTCATAGCCGAGAGAAGATGACGGAAAATTATTGATGAAAATCTTAGAAGTGGGAAATGATAATAAAGTAAGATTACTTACAACATTCACACGCACGCTCACACAAATACACACACTTACACACGCATATGTATATGTGTATATATATATATATATATATATATATATATATAATATATATATATATATGTATAGCAAGTTAGAATGTATTGCTACATTACAATTATTTTAGTCTCAAGAATTTATGGATTAACCGCAGGGTCTATTAAAGCAATGAGACTAAGTATTATGTGTGCGCATGTGACCTTTTTCAAAATTTATCCGAATGCGTGCTGCTTCATTACTTACTAAATTTACGCTCCCAGTGAATTTTCTGTTATGTAACTGCATAATAACGATATTTTCGGTCGTGCCTTTAAATCGTTTTTCTCTCACCCGGAAACAAAATAGAGAAGCGCTCTTAATAAGACACAAATTGAAAGCAGGCATTTTTCACGCTGTTCTGGAATCGCTTTCTAGAAAGTGAGAAGTATTTGCTGTTTAATAATAGAGTTTACTATACTGCAACGATGAATTTTCTGTGAAATAAGGAGATTACTTTCAAAACAGGTACAAGTGCATATTTGGTCATTTCATGATAACCATTAAAACACAGTCTGAAAACTGCAGGCTTCACGCACGTGAAATTTTTTTCACTGAAACTGGGATAGATGCCTTAGAGACAGGAGGCGAACTTTAGTCTCCCAATCAAAATCAGATATATTCAAGTTGTTTAAAAATTCCTCAAAAGTCATTCCGATGCATAGATCTGGTTTTGAAAATGACTTTTCAACAAGTTTTTCGTCATTCTTTGTATCTCAGTATTGCAAGACGCTGACGACAGGGTCACGCCAGTATAAATATATATATACGTATATAGGGCAGCGAGCTGGCAGAACCGTTAGCATGCCGGGCGAAATGTTTGGCGGTATTTCGTCTGCCGTTACCTTCTGAGTTCAAATTCCGCGTAGGTCGACTTTGCCTTTCATCCTTTCGGGGTCGATAAATTAAGTACCAGTTACGCACTGGGGTCTTTATCCTTGTTTGTCCCCCCTATGTTTAGCCCCCTGTAGGCAGTAAAGAAATAAATATATATACGTATATATACACCATAACAATTGATATGAGTCAGCAATATATGTATCGAATATACCTACGTATATTTTAATGGATGTGACATCTTGCTTTCTTTTATTATCTTATTGAATTGGCCAATCAGGATGATGTAGTCATTCGCTTCGTATTTGCGACGTTTCTGCACTCATTTCCTTACCCTCGGATCGATGTTATATTTGGTAGACGGAAACTCTAGACAAACCCGTCGGTAAGACTGAATCCGCTATTGAAAAGGGACAATATTGTCGGGCACATTGGTCATGATCATTCTTCCGAAGAATGATGTCTACGGCGGGCGTTGCTGTTGAGTGGTCAGCTGTTTACGCGTTACTTGACCAGTAAGCAACTGAAAGGAGGAAACGACTGAATCTTTATCATCGAACGACGAAGTTGGAAAAACCATGTCTACGTGTGTGTGTGTGTGTGTGTGTGTGTGTGTGTGTGTGTGTGTGTGTGTGTGTGTGTGTGTGTGTGTGCGCGCGTATGTGAATGTCTGTGTATGGAAACTGAAAGAAACCCATATATGTATATGTTTGTGTGTCTGTGTTTGTCCCCACCACCACCACCACCACCACCATCGCTTGACAACCGCTGTTGGTGTGTTTACGTCCTCCGTAACTTATCGGTTCCGCAAAACAGACCTATGGAATAAATACTAAGCTTACAAAAAATAAGTCCTGGGATCGATTTGTTCGAGTAAAGGTAGTGCTCCAGCATGGCCGCAGTCAATTGACTGAAACAAATAAGAGTAAAAGAGAATATATAAGTGTGTGTGTGTGTGTGTGTCTGTGTGTGTATGTGTGCGTATGTGTGTGTCTGTGTGTGTTTGTGTGTGTGTGAAGACATTTAGTTTTCGGCACACGCTCTTAAGGCCGTGGGTTCAATTCCCGGCAACGTGTTGTGTCCTTGGACAAGACACTTTATTTTATGTTGCTCTAGTCCCACTCAGCTGGGAAAAATGAGTAGTACCTGTATTTCAAAGGGGGCCAATCTTGTCACATTCTATTGAATGCTGAACTACGTTAAGGGCACACGTGTCTGTGGCGTGCTCAATCAGTAGCTCGCTAATTTTACGAGCAAGCTGTTCCGTTGATTTGGATCAACTGGCACCCTAGTCGTGTTACCGACGGAGTGTGGGTTACACACAAACACACACGCACACATATAACGCGCGCGCGCATATATATAGAGAGATAGATAGATAGATAGATAGATAGATAGATAGATAGATAGATAGATAGATAGATAGATAGATAGATAGATAGATGTTTGTATGCATAAAAAAAAGAGGAAAGGTCCTTCTCGATTTAGGCACATAAGACTTCAAACGAGACGTTGGTCCGTCGCAGAACGAATGGACAGGAGCAACGTGAAACAAAATGTTTTGCCGAAGAAAATAATGCTTCTTCCGGTTCATGAGTCAGAACCATAGTTTTAAAATCCTGAGATGAATAACCCAACCACTACGCCACGCAATCCCACATATATAGGGAGAATTCATAAAAAAACAAAAGACGAAGACATCTGGTGTAGACAACAAACAGATATGTTAGTATAACGCCCCAGAAGTGAAAATGTCTTTAACATTTCCAGCCTACGCTCTTCCACAGAAAGGAGAGAAAATAAAGAATGTGTAGTGGCTATACATATACATACATACACATGCACACAAACACACACACACACTCACACACATACACACATATATGTATATGACCTCCGTGTGCTTATTTGGGTTGTGTTTTTGTCTGTCTATGTACATATGCGGTCTTATATGCTTCTAGTTGTGTATGTATACATGTACATAGACTCACGCATTTAACACTCACATACACACATACACACACACAGATAGATAGATAGATAGATAGAAATATAGATAGATAGATAGATAGATAGATAGATAGATAGATAGATAGATAGATAGATAGATAGATAGATAACGTAAATCTTAAGCAATCGAATATTTTGAAGCAGAAACTACTTATAAAATGCTAGGAAAGAGAGAAACAGCGGGGAAGAAATTTAAAGACAAAGCGAGAGGGAGAGAGAGAGATAGATTGAAAGAGAAAGAGAGAGAGAGAGTGAAAGAGAAAGAGAAATAGAGAGAGTGAGAGAAAGAGAGAGAGAAGGAGAGAGAGGTGTTTGTTAGTGTACGTGTATTTGGGTGGGTGCGTGGGTGCTGGTGCTTGTGTTTGCATTTAGATTCGCGGTAGCTGAAGAATTTACAGCGATGGAATATAAACAAAGAAATGAGAAGACAAAGAGACAAACACTGACAAAGACAAGTGAAAGCAATCAAAATGGCCGGATGCCAGATTGAAATCCATGTTAAGGCTCAGACAATCGCCGCTCTTATTCAATTGTTACTTGAAATGATAATGTCAGATTTTAGTTTCAATCAAGAGGTTCACAATTGTCATGGAGCAAATAGTTATACAATAGAGTAACATACAAATCATTTACAGAATGTAAATGCATATAGCCAAGTGTTTCTGCCTTAATGTGTTAATTATTATTAGTAAAGTGGTGGTGGTGGTGCCATGGTGGGGGGCCGTCGTATATTAGAGAGAATCTGTATGAAGAAACTTGTTTCCGTGTGATAGATTATGTGTGTATGGATGTTTGTGTGAGTGTTTGCGGGTGTGAGTGCTGTTCTGCGGGCGCATGTTGGCGTGCGTGCGTCTAGTAAGCAGGATAGGAAATTTACCATAATATTTCTATATTTCTAGTGGTTTTACAAGTGCCGAACTGAGGATATACATTTAGGTATAGTGGTTTCGTTTTTCGTTTTTGTTTACCATTCTTTCATGGGTTAAGTTGAAATACTTAGATAATGACGAGAGTACATTATATATATATGGAACTAAGTGTATATGTTTGTATATATATATTCAGTTGATACGAACGTATATCGTTGTGTGTCGTTAAAAATGTGCGTTTGTTTAGGTGAGCGGATGCATACGTATAGGGACTTCTGCCTTTGTAAATTGATATAAATTTATGAATATATATACACGCATGTCTTTGTCTGTGTGCTTTTATGTATATCTGTCGTTCGTGCATTTGTATGTGAGAGAGATTGAGAAAGAAAGAGGAGAGAGAGAATTTTGGAATGATTTAAATGAAAATATAATTACTTGAATATAATACAGTATAAACTTTCAACAAAAGACGTATTGTTGTGAACTATTTAGGGTTTCCACTCTACACACACACACACAGATATATCCACCGACCTACACACATATACATTCAAACACAGGTGCATGCAAGCATACACAAGTATCTCGTTAATTAGATGGTGTGGATGGGGAGAAAGCCGCTCAAGATTTGATAATTAGCATTTCGTCATAAAGGTTGCCTTATTGTCATGACCGTATTACTTACATCGCAATCGGCGTACTTCAACGATTTCTCAATAGGTGGCAGCATTTAAACACTACAGGAGTACTAGAATACTGGCGAGTGTTTGTCTCTGAGTGTTTGGTAAAGTATTAATGGTGCATTCTGTTAAGCATTTCAAGTGTGTTTGCTTTGGAGGAAAATGAACTCTGTCAAATTGACTTTACACGTGCTGACAAAGTATTTCCTATTTGGTGAACAAAACTTAATTTACAACCACCATATTGGTTTCAAATTATGGCACAGGGCCAGCAATTTCAGGGAAAGTGTGCGTCGATGACATCGAACCTTGTACTCGACTGCGACTTATTTTATCGACCTCAAAAGGATGAAAGGTAAAGCCAGCCTGGGCGGTATTTGAACTCAGAACGTTAAGGCGGAGAAAATGCTGCTCAATATTGATTTTCCAGTGCGGTAACGGTTCTGCCAGCTCACCGCCTGACTGCCACCATATTAATGGGGTGAATCAAATCTAATATTAAAACCTACATCTTTTAAAAAAAAATTGATTCACAATCTATGATGGGGTGTACTTAGGGATTTAAGGAGTGCGAACTGTTTGGGTCAGAACGTTTCGGCGCTTTTCTTTGGAGTCCTTAATTCAACATTAACTTAATTGACAACAGGCTTTTTAATGTTTCTCTCTCTCCTCTCTTTCTCTCCTTCTCTCTTTCCCTCTCCCACTCTCTCTCTTTATCTCCCCTCCTCCCCCTCTTACTCTTGCTTCTCTCCTCTATCTCTTTCTCTCGCCCCTTCTCCCTTTTTCTCTCGCTCCCCCCTCTCTCTCTCTCTTTCTGTCCCTCTCTCTCTTTATCTCTGTGTTTATCTCTGTCAGCATATTTCTATTTATGTGAATCAAAAATGGCAAACTAGTTACATCAGTCTCGTTCAATTAATAAATTGTGACGTCTGTCTCCCTTGCTTTCACTTTTTGTATCGGCCTGCGTACATCTCTGCGTGCTAGTGCATGTGTGTGTGTGTGTGTGTGTGTGTGTGTATGTGTGTGTGTGTGTATGTGTGTGTGTGTGTGTTTGTGTGTGTGTGTGTTTTCTTCCAGTGCCAAACAGTACTATCATCCAATGAAGCTAAATATGAAGTCAAACATATTTAGCGTCCGAACAGGTACCGGTACGTTTCATTCCAGTCTTTAAATCACGTGTCGCTGTTATGTGGATTTATATATTTCCGGCACGTAGTGATCTATTCAACGATACATGCAAACAATTCTTATAGATTTAACAGTTCACAGGATTTTTAGGGAACAGGGGAGAACTTTTAAGTTACATAGTTTTAAGAAACATTGCGAAATAGATCCCCTTGCTTAGAAATATTTGATCTTTGCATGTGAGCAAAATGGAAGCCACCGACATATTTTGCTGTTTTGTATCTCATCAGGTATTTATGTTTTGTAAAGACTGCCTATTCAATGAAAAATGTTTGGGTAGAATTTAGGCAACATTATTTTGGATAATTATAAAACAGATGTGTAAAGAAATAATTCAAGTGGCCATTGACGTGATTTCTACAATTCAAATAAATTTTGGTAAATTAAATTATGCAGCCAAACAAAATGTTATTCCCATACATCAACAGATCACTGAATATTCTACAGTCACGTTATTATTCCACACCAATTTTCTTTGCTTTTCTCATTTCGTAAATTCTTAAAAATTGCATGCAATAAATTTGTGGTATTATTTTTCCTACTTTTAACAATATCTCTTCACTGATCCAGATAACCCTGTCCATTGGTTGAGTAGAGCCTTTCTCACTGAGGAATCATAAACAGACTACAATATTTATTTATTTATTGCCCACAGGGGCAAAAACAAGGACAGACAAAGGGATTAAGTGGATTACGTCGACCACATTGCGCAACTGGGACTTATTTAATCGATCCCGAAAAGATGAAAGGCAAAGTCGACCTCGGCGAAATTTAAAAAACAGACTACAATATTGTTGTAGTTAACTCACCTGATAAAATGTACTTTAAATTTCTGTGCCCGAGAGGAAATTTTCAAGTTTCTTTCAGCGTGACGATATACAAGTTGATAATTATGTCAAGCCAACGAGGGAGCCTTTTCGTGACACTCAACCTGCGAGAATGAATATCTAATTCCAACATTTTAATATGAAGGATACATTGTAGACTGGGAACATAGCAATATTAAAGGGCCTTAGAATATACTTAATCATGAGTACATTTTATGATGACAGAACTAGAGCTATGCACTAACAAAAATATTTTTATTTTATTAAGCAGTATGAATGAATTTCTCATAGATGTAACCGAGTTTGCTTAATTCAAAATCAGTCATTCAATAGAATTTTGTTTTTGACATTAATTTCTAATATTAATTAATTTCGTGACGCCAGTTTAATTATCTTAAATAGTTACTATTGAGTGGTACAGGTTTCCGATGTCGAAGATGTTATTAACTTGAAGATTTGATTTTAAATTCTATGAGAAGAAAGATTACGAAATAAATGAATTGTTTGACTGCATTATGCTTAACAGAGATACAATACGTGCAGAAGAAATGCACATTTTAATAGAAATAATCTCGCCGACTTTTCATAGTGCTTAGTCATTGATATATTTCATACTTGTCGAATTCTTCATTCGGTTGAAAAAGTATTTATAACATAACATACAATATATATATATATTATATATATATATATATATATATATATTATATATATATATATATATATATATATATATATATATATATAATATATATATATATACATCCATTATCTTTCCGTATATCTCTCGCCAAATATATATATCTGTGTCTTTCTATAGATGCATAGCTCGGTATATCTATCTATCTATCTACCTCTCAGTCTACCTATCTATCCATCCATCTATCTGTATTTGTATGTAGATAAAATACGCACATGCATATACATTTATAGATACATACATACATACAAACATAAATACATACATACATAAATATATATATATATATATTATATATATATATATGTATATATATATATATATATATATATATTATATATATATATATATATATATATATATATATAATATATATATATATATATATATATGTATATATATATAGTAGAAATATGTTACGAAAAGAAAATATAAAATACACGTGGAAATGTAAGGGTAAAATATGAAAAATCAACGAAAATGCATGTTGCAAATAGATAAAGGCTATTTATGACAGGTAGCGACAAATATATACATTTAGATTGACTGAGGTAGTAATACGAGTCGTAAAGGTCATTATTATGACATGATTATAAGATGATAATAAAGTAAGAGAACAAAATGAACCAATAGTTTACACGAAGCTATTCATCGTTTGAACAACACCGGTTAATATACGGTGTCAGGTCTAATAGTTCCTGAGAAAAAAGATTATTTGTAAGGGAGGTAAGTAGTTCTGGATTATTTGTAAAGGAGGTAAGTAGTTCTGGATTTAGAGATGTATAGGGTTTAGTGGTTTCAATAGAAGAGTTAGTGGTGTTCTGTATTGAGTTGTGTGTTCATATTTAGTTGGGGGAGAAATTTGTTGATGAAAAACGCCTCTTTATTCAACCTTTGTTGCATTGTGGTGTTCTGTGAGCTTTGGTTAAAGGGAAATATTTGGAAATTGGGATTAAGATTCCTGGCACATCTTTCTATGTGTTCACTCACCTTTAACTGTCTGTATTGTGGGTGACGGATTTGCTCTTTGTGAATGGTGATTCTTTGACGGAACGAAATTCTTGTTTGTCCAATATAGTGTTTACCACATCCTATGCATGTCATGGCATAGATTACATTTGCTGAGGCACAGGTGAAATTTGACTTGATCTTAAATATTTCTCCTTGTTTGAATTGGAATTCTGAACGTTCCAGATGGTGGGGGCATGTTCCACAGTTAGAACGTCCACATTTTGTCAAAAGCAACCGAAGTCACTGAAAAGAATATTAACTATCGCTAGACTTTACCCACTAACTACTGAGCAAAAAGTGACAAAATGTAGAAGTTCGATCTGTGGAACATGCCCCCAACTTCTGGAGGGTTCAGAATTCCAGTTCAAACAAGGAGAAATATTTAAGAACAAATCAAATTTCACCTGCGCCTCTATATTGGTAAACTCTATATTGGACAAACAGACACAATACTGACAGTTAAAGGTGAGTGAGCATATAATTCAATTGTTGTTATTATTTATATTGTTAAAGTGAAAGTATCTGACATAAAATAGAGAAACGTTTTTGTTTCACTTTTAACACGTAATACTGAAATAGTGGAGAAGATATGATATTGCCATGGGCTCGCTCTAGGCAAGAAGTTGAGCATTATTTTTGCCCATGAAACTACATGGACCCTAAGTAAGGCATGTGTAAAATTTGAATGGAATTGGTTGTGTAGTTCTCAAGTTTTAGGGAATCGTAGTGGAGAAGATATGATATTGCTGTGGGCTCGCCCTGGGCAAAAAGTTCAAATTTTTTTGCCGATGATACTCCGCGGCCCTAAGTAAGACATGTGTAGAATTTGAATGAAATTGGTTGTGTAGTTCTCAAGTTTTAGGGAAACACACAGACAGACAGACACACATACTCAGTTTTATATATATAAAGATATATATATATATATATGTGTGTGTGTGTGTGTGTGTGTGTGTGTATACACCCACATAAATTCATGCCCACGCAGATACATATGGATGCATATATGTGTGTGCCAACATGTATGCGTGTATGTGTGTGTGTGTGTGTGCACGCGCGCGTGCTTGTATGTAACTTTTTGTGAGGTATATAGTTATAGGTTTTAGCTGGTTTGATTACTTGAATCAACTTAAACCATTAAATCTTTATTCTCGCCAGTGCCGCTGTGAACGGTACATCATTTGAACCATACGGAGAATATAGCACCAGCCTTGTTAAAGTCACCTTAACATTAGATTCGACATTCATCCACTTCTCGTACAACGTAATATATATTCCCTAAACATTTCAGGATCAAAACATATAAATTCACTGCAACAGTTTTTTCCTCACCATGCGCTGCTCTCTTTAACATAATCCCCAAACAATCAAAGAACAGGATCCCATCTCCTTCAAACGACAAACCTATGTAAGTTATCGAGAAAACCGGTGCTCTACTAACAAAGACTCGATTATTTTTTGGTTTCTGACCATCTATTATCTCATTCACCGTTAAAAGTACAATAATACAAGAATTACCTCACTGAATACCAAAAATGCTATTCCTTTACGAATCCCATTACGTATTGCATGATATTAATAATACATTTTTTGATAAATAAATAATGTGCCGTGAAAATTTAAGCGTTTGAGACAGGTGTATATCTGATAAAAGTTCGTTTCGTTTCTGCGTAGATTAAAACATTTAACTCTTTCTAAAGATTTATACGATAAGTACCGAAACAGCCATATAAATGCGAGTTATTTTGCTGATCTGAGAAATATACAATGGTGGTGTTGGTTACGAGCTGTGTACTGTTTAAAACTCCTGTTTGTATGCATGCCTCAACCTGTTCCAGAACAAGGAAACTCTTGGCAGTTATCTCCGCCAGCTACAAACAGTGGTTAGTAATTCATCGAATCATACTCCATTGTCAAAAATATAGCAATCATATTGAAGTCTGGTTTTGTCTCAGAAAAACAGAAAAAGTTGCATGATGGAAGCTGGATTAATTTTTGAACATATTCCTGTTGGGAATTACAAGTAGAACTTTCTCGATACATTTCCTGTCATATATTTTCTGCGAATGTGTAAAAATTAATCCCAGTAATTTTTTAAAAAATGTTTTTCTTAAATGTTTTCTAATCTCACAAAAAAAAAGAAAAAAAGAGACAATTTTGTATTCCAAAACTTTTTCTTGTTTGTGTGAATTAAGAAATAATAGAAAGATTTGATGTGAACAAGAAATCACAACATCATCATGGACATCATCACCAACAACAGCAACATAACAAGAAATATAGCACAAATAATAATGATAATAATAATCATTTCTAATTTTATCACGAGGCCAGTAAATTTGAGGGAAGAGAATAGTCAATTATATTGACTTCAGTGATCAATTGGTATTTATTTTATCAATACCAAAAGCACTGAAAAGCAACTCCCAACGTGAAGGCGGACAAAATACCGGGAAGCATTTTGACCGGCGGGCTTAAGATTCTGCCAACACGCCAATTATAATAATAATAATAACAATAACAATAATAATAATAATAATAATAATAATAATAATAATAATAATAATAATAATAATAATAATAATAATAATAATAATAATATTACGCAAAACACTTTCAATAGAGTAACCATCAGAGCACCACAAAAAATCACAACACATACCCAAGGCACACAGACCTGCGCTCGGTAGTGAAGTGAAAGCCCGCTATAAAAATAAAACTACTGAATAATGATGGTAATAATAATAATAATAATAATAATAATAATAATAATAATAATAATATAATAATAATATATAATAATAATAATAATAATAATAATAATAATAATAATAATAATAATAATAATAATAATAATAATAATAATAATAATAATAATAATCAAAGAACTGAAAACCACAGAGCTCACAATGGACCACCGACCATACCTCCCAAGAATCAAAATAAACAAAATAACAACACCTATTATAAACAGCATAAACCTAGCCGTCACTGAACTGATAGCCACTGAATCAAAAAAAAGTGATATCACTGAGCTAAATAACCTAATATACGCAGCAGCCACTGCAGCCACAAAAGAAGCTGGATACTCACCCAAACCCGCCCAAACAGGAGTACCACCACCCAAACAAACCCTGTGGATAAATAACATCCAAAGCAAAATAAAAAAAAATAGAAAAGACCTGTCGATTCTTAATGAAATCAGCAAACAAACAACGCTACTGAGCAACAAAAAGAGAACAAAAATACTCCGCAAATATAACATCACAGAAAAAGATTTGCCTGAAATAAAAGAAAAGCTGAAGCAAGATATCCTTGCTAAAGCACAAAGGATCCGCCGGTACAAGAAACGCCAACGCTTCTTTGAAGAAAACAAAAAGTTCAACTCCAACCCCAAAAAGTTCTACCAAGAACTGGGCAAAAATAAAATAGAAGTCACTGCAGCACCAACGGCAGAAGAATTGGAAGAATTCTGGGGAGAAATATGGTCGGCGAACGAACCACCAAATAAAAGGAGTATCAAAATAACAAACTCGGCATCTGAACAAATTTGGACCCCCATAACAACTGAAGAGGTCACCCAGGCACTGCAAAGACTAAGCAACTGGAAGGCACCTGGGCATGACAAGATCCCCAACTTCTGGTTGAAATATCTAACAGGAATGCACAAAAAGCTGGCTGAAAATTTAACAACGTACTAGCAGAGCCAGAGACAATGCCTGAATGGCTCACGAAGGGGAAAACCATCTTAATTCCCAAATCAAATGAAACAGAAAAACCAGAAAACTACAGACCAATAACCTGCCTCCCTACTATGTTCAAGGCATTTACTGCAGTGATATCACAAAGGGTGAACAAGCACCTGGACGAAAACAAACTGTTCCCAGAAGAGCAGAAAGGATGCCGCAAAGGCTCATATGGCTGTAAAGATCAACTAATGATTAATAAAGCCATAACTGAAGACAGCCACAGAAAGAAGAAAGGCCTCAGTATGGCCTGGATTGACTACAAAAAGGCGTTTGATAGCATCCCCCACACATGGATCCTCGAAACACTAGCCATTAACAAAGTAGCACCAACAATCATAAAATTCATAGAGCACTCTATGAATAAATGGCAAACAGTCCTGCACCTCCAAACAAAAGAGGGACTCATGAAAACCAAAGACATCCCCATTAGAAGAGGAATATTCCAGGGAGATACGCTCTCTCCACTCCTTTTCTGCTTGGCACTGTCACCTCTATCTGATATGCTAAATAGAACTGGATGCGGATATAAATGTTACGGCAAAACGATCAGCCACCTTTTATATATGGATGACCTAAAACTATACGCTGCAAATGACAAACAGCTGGAAACACTATTAAAGACAGTTCATGGATTTACCAAGAAATAGATATGAAATTTGGATTAGAAAAATGCGCCAAAGTAACCATGAAAAGAGGAAAACTAGTTAAGAGTAACAACATCACACTAGATGAAGCAAATGAAATAAAAGAATTAGACCAAAGCCAAACTTACAAATACTTAGGAATCCATGAACTAGATAAGACACAACACACACAAATGAAAGAGAAAATAAAAAAAGAATATTATAGACGAGTTAGATCAATACTAAACACAGAGCTCAATGCTAAAAACAAGATAATAGGTATCAACACTTTAGCTGTCCCAGTTATAAGTTACAGCTACAATATCCTTAACTGGACACGAAATGAACTGACCAAAATAGACAGGAAAACAAGAAAAATAATGACAGGATCTAGGATGCATCACCCAAAATCTGACATAGAAAGACTATATATACAACGTATAGAAGGTGGTAGAGGCCTTATACAGCTGGAAAACCACTATAAAATAACCACCATAGGACTGCAAAAATATCTACTTCAGAAGGAAGGAAAACTGATCCAGATAGCGGCAAAACACAAGCAAAACAAAAAACAGTTCTCAGTATTTAAGGAAGCTGACAAATACAAACAAGAAATCATACCACCTAATAAACATGAAGAAGAAGAAGAAGAAGAAGATGAAGAAACAACAAAAGCTATAAAAAAAAATGAAATCCAAACTAAAAATAGAACAGCAATGAACCATGATAAAACGATGGCAAGAAAAGCCCCTTCATGGTAAATACTGGACTAAACTAAACGCAAAAGAAATAGACAAAGAAAAATCCCAGCAATGGTTGAGAAGCTCAGGACTCAAAGCAAAAACAGAGGGATTTTTAATTGCAGCACAAGACCAAAGCCTCCACCAGAAATTACCAAAAACATGTAATGAAAAGAAATATTACAAGTAACTGCAGAATATGTGGAGATGGACAAGAAACAATAAATCATATTATCTCTAGCTGCCCAGTCCTGGCTAAGAAGGAATATATTCACAGACATGACAGAGTTGGAACCTACATACATTGGAAGCTATGCCAACATTATGGAATAACAACAGAAAAAAGATGGTATAGGCACACACCAGAAAAGGTCACAGAAAACGAGAAAGCAACCATACTCTGGGATATGCCGATACACACAGATAGAGAAATTAAGGCCAACAGACCAGATATAGTTGTCAGAGACCATGAAGAAAAAAAATGCTTTCTAATTGATGTATCAGTACCGGCAGATGACAACGTGTCTCTAAACGAAATGGAGAAACTCTCAAAATACAAAGACCTGGAAATAGAGGTAACTAGAATGTGGAATCTGAAAACAGAAACGATTCCTATCATAGTAGGTGCATTAGGCATGATAAAAAAATATTCAGACAAATACATAACAAAAACACCAGGACTTACAAACACATATAACATACAGAAAATTGCACTACTAGGCACTGCACACATCCTATGCAGAACACTTTCCATACAATAACCATCAGAGCATCACAACAAATCACAGCACATACCCAAGGCACACAGAGCTGCGCTCGGTAGTGAAGTGAAAGCACGCTATAAAAATAAAAATAAAACTACTGAATAATAATAATAATAATAATAATAATAATAATAATAATAATAATAATAATAATCTTTTGGTATAAAAGATGGTCTACAGCAAATATTCTGCTCAATACCACAGATTTGCTTATCAGTTGTTTCACCTTAACCAGTTGACCATGTTCCTTTGTGACTGACGATATGTGCATCTCTGATCACGAGCAGAAGTAGTGGGGGAGCATCACAGCCGTGTGTTGAAAGGAATTCTTGGAGGTTTGGACAACACACCTTTGGAAACATGGGTGGTTCGTTTAACATCCTTAAACAATCCTTATTCAGGAATCTTTTGAGCGGTATGGGTTACTTGACCAGCAGAAAATTCTAACTGGGCCCCAGTTGTGATGCATGTGCCTAGTGTACCCTTATCAGACGGGTAGTCATGGTGGTTATACTGGGCTTCGTATGTTTTACCCCAGTGTCACTTTGATTTTATGCACTGCTCTCTCACATAAAAATGATGATGATGATGATGATGATTGATGATAAAAATAATTATAATAATAATAATAATAATAATAATAATTCTTTTTTTTTTTATTGGCTACAAGGGCTGACACGCATGATTACATAAAGGGACAAGACAGGACGAAAGGTTACAAAGGTTTTGTCCGTTTGTTAAAAAATCCGTGTAAAAAACTTTATAACAAATGATTATTAAAACAATGAAAAACTCCCAAAAGGGGGAGACGTCTCGAAAGGTTCCTGGTGGAAAAAACCCTACAAAAGCCAACGGGAGCCTGGTCTAAAAAGGGGGTGTAGAGAGTCCCCTTTTTTTCTCCTTTTGTATTACATTTTTGAAATCACAGGCGAAACCTGAGAACTGGTCCATTTATACAGGCCAGTCTCGCACAATTCAACCCACCTTTCATAAAACTTGCTATCGGACAGCACTTTCCTCTCTAATCTCATCTTCCTTTTCAAGTGAAACTTGAAAAAGTTGATGAGGCCTTGACCAAAGAGGAAAGTGTCTGTCTTTAGCCCTTTCAAACGAGTCCACCACACGACCCCTTTCGCCACACCACTAGGCACAAGAAAACGGCCTCGCCCTCCTTGTTAAAGGAGGTCGGCGGGCAATCTTCACTATGGATTCGGCCGATAGTCGGATCCGTCCTACACGTGACAGTAGCTGTTCGACATAAACCCATATTTCAGCAATACTCGGGCACTGAACGAGTGCGTGCAGAACGGTTTCGTCGTCTGGCAACACCTCGGGCAGGCCCGGCTGACGGCACTTCCGTGCCGGTAGAGTTTATCTCGAACAGGCAGAGCCCCTCGGTAGCACTGCCAGGCGAGAGACCTCTGGAAATTATCCATCGGCCCCGGCCCGAAAGTCCTCCCGAACAGACCGCTCAGTTCGTCATCTTCAACGCCTAGAGTTTCCCCCGAGAACGTCGTCGCATTTTTCCTCCACTAACCCTCTATAGAACGCTAGAGTGGAGCTGTAACCGACCGCATTGCCGCCCGGCGGAGGGCGGAGAGGGCTTGACGGCACTCGAGGTGCCAAGCGCCCTTTCTCGGTCTACGTTTGATCCAGGTCTGCAGCTCCGTCAAAGAGACGAGCTGCGGAAAATCGCGTCTGACAAAAGACGACACACCTGTTCACCGTCTAGGAAGCGCTTGAGATGCCGCAGCCTGAGCGCATGTCTGCGCAACAGCAACCACGGCATTCCAAGGCCACCGTTCAGCGGTCGTTGACAGCAGATGGATCGCCTGACCAGTGGCACCTGACCCTTCCACAAAAAGTCGAAGAGCAGGCGTACCAGCTTGGCCAACCAGCGGTCGGGACAAGGGACGACGGTCAAGCGGTAATAGATGACGGATGCGATGTACGCATTCGCCACCTCCGCTCGACCTTTCAGGGACAGCTTCCTCTCGGCCCATTTCTGGGTGAGACGTGCCACCCTGCTCGTCACCACTTCCCAGTTCTTATCCACCTGGAGGTCCGGAACCGAACCAGACCCCGAGCAGTTTAACGGGTCCGTCTGTCCAGCGCCCTACGACGCTGTTGGACGGCATGGGCTTGCCTCTCCAGGTGCCCAGTTGCAAGCCCACAGACTTTTCCGCGTTAATCTTTGCCCCTGTCACCGCTTCGTACTGGTTTAGCGTCTCGCCAATCAGGCCAATGTGCCTGTGGCTCGACACCACCACGGTGACGTCGTCGGCATAAGCAGACACGCTGTTTCCGCCTCCTAGATCGCGCGGGATACCCCTCAAAGACTCCAACTTGCGCAGTAATGGCTCGAGAGTCAAAATGTACAAGAGGGAGGAGAGGGGGCATCCTTGGCGGACCGAACGCGAGATGTCGAACGGTTCCGAAAGGTGACCGTTCACCCGTATCACCGAGCAGATGTTGCTGTATAAAGCAGCTATCCACCGCGGAAGACTGGACCGAAGCCGGCTGCCTTGAGGACAGCTGCCAGGTACCGATGGTCGACCCTATCGAAGGCTTTACTCTGATCCAAGTTGATCAAACCCCACCCGCGCCAGCGTCGTTACCCACCCTCTCTATGATGTAGCGCATGAGTTGGAGGTTGTCGTGTATCGACCTGGTCGGCACGGCGCATGTCTGCGTCTTGCCGACCAGCTTGTCCACGACAAGCGCCAATCTCTTGGCTAGCACCTTGGCCAAAATCTTCAACTCTGCATTGAGCAGAGTGATGGGCCGGAAATTCCCTATAACGTCCCCTTGTTTGGGTCCTTCTTTAGCAAAGCCACCCCCTCGACAGACAAAAGCAGGAATTCTCCCGTTTTGCTGCCAGTTGCAGTAGACGTTTGCCAACAGGTCCGCAAACAAGTCTGGCATTGAAAAGTAAAGCTCGTATGGCAGACCATCCAAACCCGGCGATCTACCTCTCGTGCAACTCTTCATCGCTTCCTGTACTTCCAGGCAGATATCGGTCCTTCGCAGCACTCTGCCTCGCTGTCCGAGAGTTGCGGTAGGCCGTCCAGGTACACACCGAAGTCTGTACCGTTGGTGTCCGTTCCACCGCTCGTCCCAAACAGTTGAGCAAAGTGCCGCTGAAGCACCGTACACATCTGCTTCGGTTCGGTAACCTCGCGCCCGTTCTGGTCCACCAAAGACCGAATGGTTGCTCTGTTGCCTCCTCGTTCGCCTCCGCCACGCGGGCCCATCGAGCGGCTCTAGTCCCCTCCCCGCTTAGCGAACGTGCCTTAGCTCTGACAACGCAGCCTTCGTGTTTGGCGTCGAAGTGTTGGTCGAGGGCCAACACGTCGGTCGCGATGCCAGTGTCAAGAGCCTCGTCTAGTTTCTTAACTAAATCCCGCTCTCTCTTCCTACGTTCAATAGCTAGAGTCTTACTATACCTAATCGACTCTACTCTAATTGCTCTCTTGAGGGCAAACCACCAGTTGTTGTTGATGATTGCCCCCGTGAGCGCCCGCTTAACTAGTAAACTAATCCGGTCTTTGTAAGCTTTGCACGCTGTTAATGACGCGTTCAGCTTCCAGTAGCCGGGTCCCTGTCTATGTAGCCTAAGTCGACCGTACAGATCACTAATTTGTGGTCCGTATATTCGACTAGGTGGAATTGTGGACACCCTACGCTGTCCATATCCGCTGGCCTACAAAACACTCTATCTAAGTACGATCTAGACGACCCGCATTGGCACATTCGGGTTGTCTAGTCGAAACCTGTCGGACAGCTGAAAGCGGCCGAGTAGGTTGGCGAGGCTCTTGCACCCTCCCCCTCTCCTATCAGACGCTCCCCTGCCCACGATCGAAACGTTCGTCTAAGACAGCGTTCCAATCCCCAACTAGTACTAGAGTGCGTGACGTTCCCAGGAAAACTTCCAGACGTTTGAAATAATCCGACTGCCCTGCTCCTGTCGGAGCGTAGGCAGCCAGCAGTCTGAAAGCACCGCCGTCACTACCGTCGACGTCGAGGACCACCAACTTACCTTCCGGATCCAAGAAGACTGTCCTTATTTTCAGGTCCAGGCCCTTCCGAAACAACACCGCAGTACCACCACCGCCCGCTCTCGGCCGACACGGAGATAGAAATATCTCGTATCCGCCGAAAAGGGCTGCGAGTTCCTGCGGGTCGGAGAGCCTGGTTTCACTGATGGCTGCTACATCCACATCATGAAACCTCAGGTCGTTTAACAGGTGACCCTGTTTCCAAGGTGACCCGAGGCCTCTCACATTCAAGCAACCGATTCTAAGATTTGCCATGTTTCAAAAGTTAGGGGGAAAAAAAGGAGAAAAAAGGCTCTACTTACTGTTGTTGGTGGTGGGGGTGGCTCCCTTGTGCTTTTGCACGGTGCTTCATAATATTTTTGTAAAGTTTCTGAGAGAAACTTTTCCCTAACGATCCCACATCGTTAGGGAATATTTGTTTTATTTCGTTGTAAACTGTTTTGTTTATTTTTATTGTGAGAATGTGTGCTGGTGGTGTGTTGTGTGTAGGTATTATGAAATCTGTAATGTTTGTGCTTGTTTTGTTTTTCAAATACTCAACCAGTTCCTGGTTTCTTGTATTCACTGCTGTAATCGTGTCTGTAATTGTGTCTGTGTTTTGTTGTGTCTGTGGTAGTGGCAGTAGTGGTGTCGAAAGTGTTGTTGTTGTTGTTTTTGTTGTGAGTGTGTGTTGTTGTTGATGTTGTTGTTGATGTTGGGAAGTACTATTTGTTCGTGCTTCCCCTGTAAATCTTTTTGTTTTTTCCTCCTTTTCTTTTTTGGAGGCACTATGTTCCATTCTCCTTTGTTGGAATCAGAGCTCGCACAATCCGAGATCTCTTCATCCGGCAAAGGAATGGTTGAGGGGTCTGCTTCAGTAGCAGGACGAAAAGTTTTTGGTTCCGCCGGTATCGGTGGTGCCGCTGCTCCTGTTACTGTTGATGTCGCTGCTGTCGACCTTCGAGGTACTGGTGTCGGTGTTGGTTTGGTGGTGGTTGTCGGTGTTGGTTTGGTGGTGGTTGTTGTTGTTGGAGGTGGTGTTGTTCGTCTTGTGCTGGTGTTGGTGATGGTGTTGGTGGTGTGGCAGCCTTGGTGTTTCTTGCTGTTTTTGTTGT
Organism: Octopus sinensis; assembly: GCF_006345805.1. Taxonomy (NCBI): domain Eukaryota; kingdom Metazoa; phylum Mollusca; class Cephalopoda; order Octopoda; family Octopodidae; genus Octopus; species Octopus sinensis. The sequence continues at coordinate 94,818,663 of NC_043006.1, read as the reverse complement.
TTCTGTTGTGTGTTGCTTTGTGTTTGTTGTTGTTGTTGTTGCTGCCTCTTGCTGAAAGCCTCCATCCTCTTTTTGTGAATGGGACAGTCCCTCTTTAAGTGGCTTTCGCTGCTGCAGAGGAAACATTTGGCTTTCGCCCCTCCACAGCAACGTTTAGCCTGGTGCCGTCCGGCAAACTTACGAAATCAGGGACTTTACTGATATTCTCTTGCTGAATTTGCGCAAGAAGCAGCACTCCCATCCCCAACCAGTTTTTCGCCCTCACTCTCCTGACATCTAGAATGGTGGTAGTGTCCTCTATATCATAGAGGACAGCTGCCACCAGCCATGACATATCTAGCTCAGGGGGGGGGCGAGGTCGATTTTTATTTTTGTTACTCTTCGCCCGAGGTGGGTCGGAACTAGTAACAAATTCTCAGTTTGCAAGGGCGAAATGGCGTTCGCCCTTGCAAGCTCCTCTGTTGGGAAGCGAACCTCCACGGTTCCAAAACGCTTCCCCTTGGTTACGTAGCTCTTTTGGGCCCAAATGGGCTTTAGAGCTATCTCCAACTGTTGGGGTGTGGCATTTATCATTCTTTTTAGTTTTCTGTCGAAAACTTTGTAAAATATTGTTTTCTTGTTGGTGCTTTCAATCACCTCTTGTGGAGTATTGAGGAAGATGCCATTGCCATCCTTCCTCAACAACTCCTTCGCTCTTTTCACATCTTCTAGAGTTATCTTAACTTCCTCCGAAATTTGCTTCGCAGCAGAAGCAAAATTGTTGGAAGTTTTTTCTTTTTTCTCCGTGTCAATGTTTGTGATGATTTTTGTAATTGTTTTTCCTTCCTCCTCCTTCCGTACCAAAGCATTGGGTGAAGGCAGAGGGGGAAAATCGAGAATTACGTCGAACGCGACGTCCTGGCTTGCATTCTCCCCTTTGAACCGAGCGCGTGCTCTCCGGTTCGGAAGGAGGAGCTTTGTTGCCTTTTACGCCTGAAATGGGTTGTTCGTAACCCGTGACGTTATTTTTTTTTTTGTTCTTGTGGGGGCTGTTGTAAGAAGGAGGAAGAGCCAGCAGCTCGTTTCAATGCCATTTTGTAATGTTGTGGTGCAAAAAATGTCAATTTCAAATGGATAAACAGTAATTTCACCCCGAATGGGGCAAAATTTCGCCCCAACCGACGAGCTCCGCAAGAAGCCGGTCGGTTTGGCTACAAAAATATTTAAAAATATTCAAACTTATCAGTAGATTTCCAATGAAATTGGTACCAAATTCACGGAGCTGATTCACGTACGTCCATCGGCGTCGGAAGGAATAATAATAATATTAATAATAATAATAATAATAATAATAATAATAATAATAATAATAATAATAATAATAATAATAATAACAACAACAACAACAACATCGAATAATAACTTAGGAATGAGAATCCAGGTTCGAAATTTCCCCAAAGCACCTGATGTCTTAACAACAAACAAAATGAGGACAAATATCCGTCAAATGTAAATAATGTAAATAATATAAAACACCGGAAGAAATGCTGCTAAAGATTTTGTGTGATGCTATACCGATTCTCCCAGCGCCCTGCACTAATTGATGCTGATAATCAGATGGATGAGGAGGAGGCGGAGGATGACTATGACGATGACAAGAATAATGATGGCAATGATGATGACGATGATGATGATGGTGGTGGTGGTGGTGGTGATGGTGATGGTGGTGGTGATGCTGGTGGTTGTTGTGGTGATGCTGGTAGTGACTGTGATTCTGATGGTGGTGATGATGATGATGGTGGCGATGATGATGATGATGATGATGATGATGATGATATAGTGATGATGATGGTTGCTGATGTCGATCATGAAAGACATTGATGCTGTGAAACGTGCTCCATCAGAGCTGACGTTGGCTTAAGC
>NC_043006.1:94794261-94811761 GCF_006345805.1 Octopus sinensis | reverse complement strand
AAATGGTCCTTTTTCATGCCGAATTCTAGTTGGTGAAATTATTGATTACTTCTTAATTAATTAATTTTACCATTTGTTATTATTCATATACTCAATACTGTTCCACTCACAGATTGCACTTGTAATGTACGAATGAGCCGGTCAGTTTCTCTTTCTGAAATCCCAGTTTATCCAGATTCTCCTTTAAATATTTACTAACAAAACCAAGTGCTCCAATTATTATTGGAATGAATATAAATTCATAGTCTGGATATAGAAGCTGAAGGTTTCGAAGCAGTTGTCCACAGATATCCTCTTTTTCTTTTTCATTTTTCTTTGATTTTCATAGAGATATTTATATCTACAGGGCAGCTGACCTCTATGATAGTACAAACCTTTGCCCCTCTGTCCCAAACAACAATATCTGGCCTATTATGCTTACATTTGCCAAAAGTTTTGGTGGGAATATTCCGCCAGTAATCCTTGTGTTGGTGTTTATCAATGTATACTACAACAGAGGGATTCCTCAAGTTCATTTCAAGAGAGTCTTTCTTGTGGATGGCATTATATGTTGTTTTAGCGACAACATCGTGTCGCCTAGGGAGGTAGAACCGTGATGAGATTTTAGGATATGACATAGCCTAGACATGCGGTTGCACCTTGGGATTACAACAACGTCACTGTCTCTCTTGTTCACCAGATACTTTCTGGCAATCGCCTGTTCCTGGTTTGCAAACGCATAGCCTTCAAAGTGTGATGTGGTGTAGTTGTCTTGTGACCAAGAGGGGCTGCGCTTTGTGTCAATTCTACTGTTTTCTTCAAACCTCTTGGCAATATACCCATGCAAGGTCTTTTTTTTTTTTGTATGCTGAGTACATTCCATCCAGTTTTTCTCTGAGGTAAGAGAACCCAGCTCTTTTGGGGTTGTATAGATCATCAACAAGAGAGTGCTTCTCGAGGAGCTCGCTGCCAATTTGTACAATGTTTCTAACTTCCCTTTTAAGCACTGCATTTATATATTTATCTCTGCTGCTATTGTTCAGCAGTTGCTGCCTGAGTGAAACCATCCGGCATTTGAAACCCGTCTATCTTCTTTTGTAGAGTCTGTCAACTGTTTCTGTGTCAGTTGTCAGGATGTTGTGGGTTTTGATGTATGTATGCATGTATGTATGCATGTATGTAATTATGTATGTACGTACGTACGTATGCATGTATGTATGCACACCTGCACAGAGGCATCTTTTGTGTTTTGCATGCGTAGGAGTATTTTTTAGAAGTGTCCATCTTATAAATATTTGATTTTGGACAAAATATATGTTTTTACATACAATGAAAAAAATAGATGGAATACAAGGGATGAAGAGAAACAATGAGGTGAGTGTGGGGAATAGGAAGAGGAAAGAGAGAATAAAGGTGGCGGTTAAACAACATAAATCCTGTATTTTTCAGTCCAGTCAACCGCACAATTTTCACCATATGGAAAATTTGATGCTGGTTAGGAATACTGAGGCTTGATATAGGAACGCTGTTCATATGGTTACCTTCTAGGTGGACTTAGCCGAGCATGTAATGGAAATATCATTTTGGGTTATGTTTTTCCCGTTTCAGTTTTCCTCAAGTAATCATTTAGGGATTGCAGTTTAAGTGCCAAGTGGCAGATGGAGTGGGAAGGCGGATACCTTATTACATCGTGCTGTGTAGGTAGGTGAGCATGGACGTGTGTCTTGGAGAAATGATTGATGGAGAATGGATGAACGGGTGGATGGATATAAGTGTACGGAAGGATACATGGACAAAATGTGTGTGTATATTTATGGGTACGTCTGCCTGTTTATATATTATTTGCACGTTTATACCAGCGCGCATACACACACACACATATATACATGCTATATATATATACATATATATGCATATATATATATATATATATATATATATATGTATGTATATATATAATTAGGGCTTAGTAAAATATATATATATATATACATATATATATAAATGCACACATATCATATATCTTTGTGCATATATATATATATATATATATATATATATGTACACATATACATATATGTGTATGTATATATATACATGTATATAAACATACATGTATGTATATATATTTATATGTACATATATGAGTGTTAAAAATGTGTATATACATATATATGTACACAAACGCAGATGTATATATATATATATATATATATATATATATGCATACATATATGTGAGTGTGCGCATGTATGTATGAATGTGTATATACGTCCGGATGGGTGTGTGTATATGTAATATATTATTTCAAACCTTTCTACACGGAAGGTAGTGTTACTCTTTGTAAGAATACGTTCAAGTTCCATCTGTGGAATTTCGGTAATAAGTTTACATGGACTGTTGAGAATTCTTGCATACTTTTACTGTTCTACTTCCATATTGTACTTTTGGTATCGGCATTGTATGTATATAATTAGACACACACGCATACATCCTAACACACATACACACACACACTCACATAAACACATATACACACATGCAACAAAACGTCTCTATTCTGAAATCCCTTGAATAACTATTTCCTAAACCTTATTAGGAACCCTATACATACATATCTGTAAATAACACACACACACGCACACACACATATATATATTTAAAAGTCCTTGTCTAAATTACTTAGTACTGCTTTTAAGAACAAAGATAATTTTCTTTAAGTACCCCTTTAAACAATTTAAAAAATCTTTTGTCAGGATGTTACTATCCTTTTTGAAAGAAGCTTTCTTCCTTATGTCTGACCTCTTTATATTAATCTTTTCAAATGTGTGAGTCTGTGTGTGCGTGTTCATAAACGTCAATGACGAAATGAAACACTGAGTTCTCAACATCAGCAAGGTGAAGAAAGTATTTCTTTTCATTCGACTAGTATCAGTCCGATGCCATATGTTCCATTTGAATATATTTTTCAAACATTAAATCAGATGATATCACTGGCATTTAAATACCACGAGATTACACATTATGTGAGATGTCACCAACTTATGCTCTCGGAGTTAAAGACGAAACTATGAAGTGTAGCATTGGCTGTTTTCTTTGTGGTTCTCTTAGGTTGTTGGTATTCACCAATACGCTCACGGGTACATAAATCGCAATTTTTTCACAAATAACTCCAGGCTGCGTGGTAAGAAGCTTTTTTCCTAACCAGGTGGTTCCAGTTTCAGTTCCATTGCATGACACACTGGAAAGTATCTACCTCAGCCTCGCGCCTACCAAAGCTTTGTGAGTGGATTTTCTAGTCGGAAACTGAAAGAAGCTCATCGAATATATATATATGTGTGTGTGTGACTGTGTGTACGTGAGTGTATGTATGTGTATAATATCTACGTGTGTCTTGTGATTTTCCCCTACCAGCACCTTAAACCGGTATTGGTGTGTTTACGTCCATGTGACCTAGTGATCGGGCAAAGTGGCTGAGAGAATAAGTACTAGGCTTTAAAAAAGTCCTGGGACCGAATGAAAGCGTCAGGTAAAATATAGAATATATATATATATATATATATATATATATATATATATATATATATAAATATATATATGTGTGTGTATGTATGTGTATGTGTATATGTTTGTTTGGTTGTGTTTGTCCCCCAATATCGCTTGACAACTGATCTTGGTGTGTTTGCGTCCCCGTAACTTAGCGGTTCTGCAAAAGAGACCGATAGAATAAGTACTAGGCTTACGAAGAATAAGTCCTAGGGTCGATTTGCTCGACTAAAAGGTGGTGCTCCAGCATATATATATATATATATATATATATATATAATATATATATATATATAGGGAAAACAAAATTAAGGAGGGAAAAGGCAAAACAACCAAAGCTGAAACCCCAACCCACCACACAAACAGCAGAGAACCCCCTGGAGGATCCAATGCCACCCAGTACACTTCAGGAAAGAAGAAATCTGGAATACACCGAAGAACCTGTAAGTTCTACCTGCGGGGCAAATGTTGGCATGGTGAGGACGGCAAAAACTGCTGGTTCGCCCACCCGACACCCCGCCAGAACTTCAGGGGACTCAAAGAGAAAAGTTTTACCGAGGGAACACAAGAAATGTCTCCCAGGAAAACTTTTAAAAACGAAGTGCGCTCCTCAGATGTTCTAAGCAACGCAGCTGCTGCGCAAGCGTCTTTTTTATGCATGGCGGAAAGAATTGTCCGGCAGCTAACCTGGCTACACCAAGCACAGAGAAGGAACCCTGCCCCCCACTATGCAAGACCGCCACAGTCAACAGACACGGGATGGCCTCCCCTAACGCCTGCACAGCCGTCACCCCAATACTTTTACTAAATATTGGGGGCCTGTTGCATCAAAATAGAAACATTTCTTTCCTGAGAGATCTTTCTGCATGCAATCAAACCCTATGCATAGCACTTGTGGAAACTCACCTCAACCTTGATATAGAGGACGCAGAAGTACACATACCAAACTATGCCATACTGCGAACAGACAGAAGGGAAAGGAGCCATGGTGGAGTTGCTGTATACATCCGAGATGACCTCACACCCCAGGTCTTGATGACATACTCAAATTCGGTATGTGACACCTTAATTGTAGACATAAGACAACATAATATAGTCATATGCAATACATATTGCCCACCGGATGCCCCAAATCACATAGGCAAATTTGAAGATTGCCTCATAAGAATTAAAGAAATCCTCATGAATCTGGAACACCACGTGACCATATTTCTTATGGGTGATTTCAACTTCCCCAACGTCAAATGGCCCGAAGGTCACATACTCTCATGAATGAATCATTGCAAGCAAGTACAGGTGGAGTCCCTGCTCAACCTCACCAATGCCTTATTCATGGAGCAAGTTGTACTCAAGCCAACAAGGGCGAATAACATTCTGGATCTCTGCTTCACGAACAATATGGACATCATTCATGATGTGAAAGTGACACCGACATCAGTTTCGGATCACAACATAATAGAGCTGTCTATGTTTGGGCCAAAAGTAACCAGAGACATACAGCCTAAAGGAAGCACCCGAAATCTCTCCAATCTGAACTTCCACAAAGCAGATTGGAAATCGATCCAAAAAGAGATCCTCAGAGAGGACTGGCCGTAATGTCTCTCCACACCAGACATTGACATGAAACTAGAATGTTTCATGTCTTCTGTGCAAGCCGTATGCCAGAAATATGTCCCAGAGCACAAGGCCAAAACAAATAGGAGCAAGATTCTAAGAGACAGGAAGATCCTCATGAGACGACGGACGAAGGTTGCAAATCGTCTCAACCAACATCCCAAAAGTAGCGAAACGTCCCGCCTAAAAACAACACTGATGGAGATCGAAAAAAGGCTGCAACAATCCTATGTGAAAGAGAAAGCAGACAAAGAAGCCTGGGTTATAAAAAACATTAAATCAAACCCAAAGGCCTTCTTTCATTACGCGAAAGAAACAGTCTCAGTGCACTACAAGATAGGACCCCTCCTCCAAAAGGATGGCTCCCTCACAGACAGTCCAACTATGATCAGTGAGATGCTGAATGACCAGTTCAAAAGTGACTTTACCACCCCGTTGGAACACAGACAAGTGAACGAACCAGTGGATTTCTTTGCCGCCTCACCTATAACCAGCGAGGCGGTTACAATAGAATGTATTGACATTAGCGAAAAAGATGTCCTACTAGCCATAGATGAAGTGGACACAAACTCAGCTGCTGGTCCAGACGGTTTCCCAGCCATCCTCCTCAAAGCGTGTAAGCATGCCCTGGCAAAACCCTTCAAGATTCTCTTCCAGAGCTTTCTTGCGAATGGCAAACTGCCAAGCAAGCTGAAGGAGGGAACAATATGCCCAATACATAAAGGGGGAAGTAGAGCAGATGCCTAAAACTATAGGCCTATCTCTCTGACTTCACACATCAGCAAAGTCATGGAACGGATAGTCAGAAAGAAACTAATCGCATTCCTTGAGGAAAATAACTTGCTGAGTAATACCCAGCATGGTTTCCGACCAGGTAGGAGCTGCCTGACCCAGCTCTTACAGCATTATGACTGGGTGTTGAGGCAATTACTCAACAAATCAAATGTGGACGTAATCTACCTTGATTTTGCAAAAGCTTTTGACAAGGTGGATCATGGTATGATATGCCACAAACTACGTGACCTCTGCATAGCTGGAAAACTTGGAGTGTGGTTGCATGACTTCCTGAAAGATAGGAGTCAGGTAGTAGTGGTTAATAGAGCCACCTCTATGAACACACAAATAGTGAGCGGTGTTCCACAGGGCACTGTCTTGGGACCACTGCTTTTTATAGTGGCCCTCTTAGATATGCCCTCAAGTGCCCGGATAGCCACTCTGGCCAGCTATGCAGACGATACGAAAGTCTCGCAGAAAATACAGAACCCCAGCGATGTTGCACACCTGCAGCAGGAGTTGGACTCAATCTACAGATGGGCTGAGGATGATAATATACAGTTTAATGCTGAAAAAGTCCAGGCCCTGCGCTACCAGCATCCAACACTGAATATTAAACTTACAGGATACACCGGTCCACAGGGAATTTCAATCCCAGAGCCTAAGTCTGTGAGGGACCTGGGTATCGACATGAGTGATGATACCTCTTTCCAAGTGCACATTACCAGGATGGCGACAAAGTGCAGACGACTGGCTGGGTGGATCCTAAGAACATTCAGAACCAGAGATAAGGAAACCATGATGGTCCTCTGGCGGACATTCGTCCTTAGTCGCCTGGATTACTGCTCACAGCTATGGTCACCCACCAGTGTAAAATTAACAGCGGACCTTGAAGCAATCCAGAGTAGATTCACAAAGAAGATCGTCTCTTTGCAACAGCTCAGCTACTGGGAAAGGTTGAAACAGCTAAGACTCTACTCCCTGGAGAGAAGACGGGAGAGGTATGCAGTAATATATGTCTGGAAGATCCTGGAAGGAATTGTGCCAAATTTTGGCATTGTAAGCTACACCAATGCTAAAAAGGGACGACACTGCATAGTGCCAAAGATCCCAGCAATGCCATCAGGCTTCAGGACCAGCTTCTGCAACAGCCTGGGTTTTAAGGGCCGACAGCTTTTTAATATTCTCCCAAAGAGTCTGAGGAACTTGCACAAAGTGGATGTAGCGGTTTTTAAATCAAAGCTGGACATCTTTTTTGTCAAGAGTCCCAGATGAACCTACCTCACGGCAGGAGATGCAAATGAGAGTAGCTATATCAAACTCCATTCTTCACCAAGTGCCACATATTAGACGAGGTTCGTCGTAATAACAGTGTAGCACAAGACGGCGGTGCATCAGCATGGCCGCAGCTCTGAGCTGAAACTAGGTAAATATATATATATATATACATATATCCTCTCTCCCCTCCTTCCTCCTTCTTCCCACCCAACTCTCCTCTCTTGCCCCAACTCCTACTTCTCTTCACTCCTACTCCTACATCTCTTCACTGCTACCTCGCTTCAACCCTACTCTCTTTCCCTCTTCTCTCTTACTCTCTTTCTCTCCCCTCCTTCTCTGTTCCCACCTTCCCTCCTTCCCTCTTACTCTCTTTCTCTCTTCTTTCTTTCTCTGTCTCTCTCTCTCTTACTCTCTTTCTCTCTTCTCTCTTTCTCTCTTCTCTCTTACTCCCTTTCTCTCTCCTCTCTTATTCTCTTTCTCTTTTCTCTCCTACTCTTTCACCCTCTCTTTCTCTCTTCTCCCTTACCCTCTCTTACTCTCTTTCTCTGTTCTCTCCTTCTCTCTTCTCTCCTTCTCTGTTCTCTCCTTCTCTCTTCTCTCCTTCTCTCTTCTCTCCTACACTCTCTCCTCACATACTTCATATTTCATATTTCAAATGTTGCCACATCTAAACCAGTTTTGAACGTTTTGGCGTTCAGACGAGTGTACTGGTTTAGATGTGGCAACATTTGAAATATTGTTGAGGTTTATGCAGCTGATAAGGATAAATCAATTATACGATTGGCCTTCGTATTTTGAAAAATCCGAAACCGGTACTGCATTATCCGTTATCTAGGTTTTTCATTTTTCAGATGTTCTTCCTAGAGGTAAGACAACTTTTTCATGTTTGTTGCACACACGCATCTTTACTAGTACATACGCAGTGAAGCTATACATTAGCGTCGTATTTATTACGTTCGCTATTTCCAGTAAATATCGGTACTTCGTTGTACCATTTATTTACTTTTATGTATATATATATATATATATATATATATATATATATATATATATATATATATATATATATATATACATAAAAGTAAATAAATGGTACAACGAAGTACCGATATTACTGGAAATAGCGAACGTAATAAATACGACGCTAATGTATAGCTTCACTGCGTATGTACTAGTAAAGATGCATGTATATATATATATATATATATATATATATATATATATATATATACCTGACAACAATGATGTTTCATTAAAGATTCCTACACATAATTTAAACACTTAAACCTTATCATAATTTATACAATTGAAGGCGATGAGCTGGCAGAAACGTTAGCACACCGGGCGAAATGCTTAGTGTGTTTGTGTCTGCCGCTACGTTCTGAGTTCAAATTCCGTCTAGGTCGACTTTGCTTTCATCCTTTCGGGGTCGATTAAATAAGTACCAGTTAGGCACTGGGGTCGATATAATCGACTTAATCTGTTTCTCTGTCCTTGTTTGTAGGTAGTAAAGAAATTGGTATTTCCTGTCTTTACGTTCTGAGTTCAAATTCCGCTGGGGTCGACTTTCCCCTTCACCCATTCGGGGTCGATAAATTAAGTACCAGTTGTATAGTGGGGTCGGTGTAATTGACTGCCCCTACCAAAAAAGAAAAATTAGGGTCTTGTGTCAGTGTAGAACAGAAACGTTAGCATGCCGGGCGAAATGCTTAGCAGTATTTCGTCTGTCTTTACGTCCTGAGTTCAAATGTCGATTTTGCGTTTCATTCTTTTGGGGTCGACAAATTCAGTACCAGTTGCGTATCGGGGTTGGTGTATTTGAATGCTCCCCCACCTACAAAAAATATTCGGTCCTTGTGCCTAGTGTAGAAAAGAATTTATACAAAAGAATTTATAGGCGCAGGAATGGCTGTATGGTAAGTAGCTTGCTTACCAGCCACATAGTTCCGGGTTCAGTCCCACTGCGTGGCATCTTGGGCAAGTGTCTTCTGCTATAGCCTCGGGCCGACCAATGCCTTGTGAGTGGATTTGGTAGACGGAAACTGAAAGAAACCTGTCGTATATATGTATATATGTATGTATATGTATGTATATGTTTGTGTGTCTGTGTTTGTCCCGCTAGCATTGCTTGACAACCGATGCTGGTGTGTTTACGTCCCCGTCACTTAGCGGTTTGGCAAAAAAAGACCGATAGAATAAGTACTGGGCTTACAAAGAATAAGTCCCGGGGTCGATTTGCTCGACTAAAGGCGGTCCTCCAGCATGGCCGCAGTCAAATGACTGAAACAAGTAAATGAGTAAATGAGTAATAGCTTAGCGCAGAGGATCATACACCGCTGTACAAGTTTATACATTAGTATCAACTAATGCTCTATTGCTCATACAGGATGTCACGCGTAAAGATACAATTATACTAACGCGGATGAATTAACACCATAGTTCTCCTGTGCACGTCGATTCTACAATGAATGGAAACATTATGACTATCAAATGAACGCACAGTAACGTCTGCCATATAAATTCTGAGAAAGTATATTTATATTAGCAAGGAACGGACCTGGATGAAACCACAGAGCGCAACCTCACACACTCTCTTCCTCTACTCCTTGCATACATTCTCTATACAGCATAAAATACTGAACATGCTCTATTATGAAATATTGACTATCTTGCAGGACAATATTCGGGCAAACAATTGGTAAAATGGTAGACTGGAGAACAAAGGAATATGTACGAAACAGATACAAGGAGCAGGGAGCGATGTGTCGACAAATGTGGCAAAATATATTCGTGTATATTCACATACAAAACTATAGGCAAGTAGGCCACAGGGGATAAAGACACACTGTCTCCGAGATGAGGCACCACTCTTTTAAGTATATATACATATATATTTATATATGTATGTATAGAGATAGATAGATAGATAGATAGATAGATAGATAGATAGATAGATAGATAGATAGATAGATAGATAGATAGATAGATAGACAGGTAGATGGATAGATATTATTCCTTTGACTCAGGTTCATTAATGCTTTAATCTCACATAATGAGCAATCACACGAAATCTCATGCCTCACCCATGTCATTCAAAAGTCAAAACTGTTATCTAATATCGAAACACCGATCGAATAATTGCGATCGAACAGGCCTTTAGCAATCAAGAAAGACGGAGGCAGGCAGAAACAAGGAAAATGCCTCTTGTATTTGAATACTATTCAAATATTCTTTTACAAAACTTTTCTTTTAATTTTTCCAAAATTCACTTGATTTCTATACATACAGTTGAAAAGGTCTCAATGACTGAAACCGGTATGGAAATGTTTTCTATAAAATCTTTTTAGTATTGTCTACCTTGACTTTTTTCCATATATATCAACTCTCGTTGATGCAGTGCTTGGAAGGAAGGTATGTAGCGTGTGATTGTCGTATTGACCATGACAAACAAAGTTGTCAATATGATAGCTGTTCAGAAGCCTACGCAAAGTTGCAGAAGGTGTATGGAGAGGAGCGTATGATCCGCTCAAAAGTCTACAAGTAGCTCAGACGTCTCCAAAATGTCGATATCAACGAACGCACTTTAAAACCCGCAACCAGCAGAACTGAGAAGAACATCGCAGATGTACGTGCATCTCTGAGCGGAAATCGTCGAATCACCATCTGTGAGATATCAGAGGATGTGCAGATTAGTTACGGTTCAGTTAAGTCAATTATTACTGAAGATATGTGCATTAGACGCGTGTCTGCCAAGTTTGTGCCAAAACTGCTTTCAACTGACCGAAAGGGTTACAGTTGCAGAAGTTCTCCTCGATTGTGTCGAAAGCAGTGAAAAGTTCTTGAGAAAACAAGGCGTAGACCTCTGAGCAGGTAACGCCAAGCTTTGGACAAAATTTGATGCAGATTCTCTGCTCAACTTTCTTTGTTATGGTCAGTGCGACAATCACACGTTACACACGTTCCTTCTAACCACTGCTGTAAACAGCGGAAGTGAGCAAGAACGTTAACACTTGTGTGCATACATAGCAGAGTGCCAAACTGTGCCAAGCGGCTTTACTCTTTGTGCTTTAGCTTTGCTACTATAGCAACAGTCCGGATACTTATTGATCAGACCCCCCCGCGCGCGCGCGCACACACGGACATATTTAAAGCAAAACAATGAATGGGACAAGAACGCAAAACATCCAGATGATACAAAATAAGGGACAACAAAACATTCAAACAGATGATTGAGAAAAAGGGACAAGAAAAGCAAGACGGGTCATTCGGAGTTTTCTTTCCTCAGTCGAGTTCCAGATTATCGTTGCAAGTTCAGCTGGTTATACTCGAAATTGATCTAATCTGGCCAGATCCAAAGAAAAGCTAAGCTAAGAGCACTAGATTTCTTGGAAGAAAGTAGCGAACGTATACGAAAACAAGGACGAGTAAAAACCGGAGAAACGTTACACAAATGAAAATGCAAATAACTGGACATTAACAACAGGAGTCTTTCGACTAAGGACGAACTAAATTAAGCTGGTGTATGTGGAAGTAAAGCCACACGGCAGGGAAATGAGGGATGGCAGGCTTGGAAAAGAATATAGATGTTACACGGATGGTAGTCAAACCAGGAATGAAAGGTCAGGCTTGGCCGGACACCGGTCACATGGAGAGGAGAGAAGTAGAGACAGAGGGATAGAATAATTAGGGAGGGACGAGAAAAAAGTAAAGGGACAGAGTGAAGTGAACGAGGAGAGAAGGTGAGAATGAAGATAAAACCAAGAAATTTGAGAAAAGGAGAACGAAAGAAAGAAGAGTGGAAAGAACGAAGTAAGTGTGAAAGGGCTGATAGAAAGAAAGTATATATATATATATATAAAATATTATTAGAGACAAAACCACTATTTTGCAAAACAAACAAGGAAAGACTTAATCAATACATAAAATTTTAATAAATAGTCAAAAAAACCGCCACTACAATTGTTTCTTGTCTTGATCGACAATCTTCAGGTGGACTTCCAATAAGTCAGTTTCAAAATTTGAAACTGACTTATTGGAAGTCCACCTGAAGATTGTCGATCAAGACAAGAAACAATTGTAGTGGCGGTTTTTTTGACTATTTATTAAAATTTTATGTATGATTAAGTCTTTCCTTGTTTGTTTTGCAAAATAGTGGTTTTGTCTCTAATAATATTTTATAATATTTTACTATAAAATTGGATTTAATCCTAAATCTGATTTTTTCCCTGTAAATTTGGATTTATTCCCTAATATTTATTATATATATAATATATATATATATATAATTATTATTTGAGGGAATAAAATCCAAACTTACAAGGAAAAATAATTCAATTTAGAAATACTAAATCAAATTCCACACAATATATATATATATATATATATATATATATATATATATATGATTCATTTTGAATTTGAATTGATAAAAGGTGTTTTTTTTCTAATATTTTATATATATATATATATAAACACACTCGTGACTTTTCTCCCTCAGAATTGGTTCAAGCAAAGTAGTTTATTTTTAAATGTGATACAATTTTTAAAACATACATTTTGAAAGTACGTATAATATTTGTGTGAATATATGAGCTTATTTTATTATACATTATATTCGTGTGTGGATTGTGTCTGTGTACAAAAGCATTTAGCAATCTATTTGTAAACGCATGGTTTGACTTCTCTGTACCACAAAGATTCATTAATGAGTGATTAGCAATATTGACAACACGTGCAATGAAATATACGATGTGTGATCAGTTATATTCCCAGAGAGTGTTAACCACGAGATTAGACTGATATACGAAGAACTAAAAATGAAGAATCAAACCTGATGTTCCCGTTAGCGAATAGACAAAGTTAGAAGAACGCAACCAACCCTACACATTCTTATGTACTTGGATACAAAAAGATGTAAAACACATACACACACACATACGCATACACACAAACATACACATTCATGTATAAATGTATACATACAAGCGTACATGCATACACAAATGCATATACATACACACACACTCATGTATACATAGACAGACAAATATCTGTGTATATATATGCACATATATATGCATATATACATAAACAAAAGCAAACAAATTTTCATGTCACACCTTCACACACACATCCATATCCACACTCCCACACAGCCACACAGCCACACCTACAGCCACACACACATATTTGTTAGCATAAATTGTTAAGAGATGGACAGAACATTATGTATAAGCATTTCAACGCGTCTATACACTTAATTGTACAGTATTATGGAGGTTAGTGCATGAAAATATTAGAGTAATCAGTCACACACGCACACACACACACATACATACATACACACATACATACATACATACATACATACATACATAAATACATACATACATATATACATACATGAATACATACATACATACATAAATACATACATACATACATAAATACATACATACATACATACATAAATACATACATACATACATACATACATACATACATACATAAATACATACATACATACATACATACATACATACATACATACATGCATGCATACATACATACATACATAAATACATACATACATACATAAATACATACATACATACATAAATACATACATACATACATACATAA
The DNA here is from genome assembly GCF_006345805.1 of Octopus sinensis. Lineage (NCBI taxonomy): Eukaryota > Metazoa > Mollusca > Cephalopoda > Octopoda > Octopodidae > Octopus > Octopus sinensis. The sequence continues at coordinate 94,797,928 of NC_043006.1, read as the reverse complement.
ATACATACATACATACATACAACATACATACATACATACATAAATACATACATACATACATACATACATACATACGCCCGTACGCTAGCACACCTACAGAAATATATATGCGCATATAAGCAGATACATACACAGTAGATGCACACAGTGTTTGTATGTATTATGGCTACGTAAGTATGCACATCTGTTTCTACGTCCGTCTCCGCATCTGTCATTATGACAATATCAACTTTGAGCCTTCTCTTTCATGTTCTCCGGGGTAATATCATGGCTACAATAAAATTCAAACCACGTCAACCTATAAATCCAGTATTATTCCCCGTTATCACATATAAAATATAGCATATCTTTCATACAAATTATATGCTAAAGGTTTCGTGTATATATACATACATACATACACACAGAGATTAACACAGAGACACACACATTCTCTCTCTCTCTCTTCTCTCTCTCTCACACACACACACACACACACACACACACATACACATATATATATAGGGAGAATTCACAAAAAAAAACAAAAGACGAAGACAGGTGATATAGAAACAAAGAGATGTATTAGTTTAACCAGCAGGAAGTGAAAAAGTCTTTAACGTTTCGACCCTACGCACTTCCATAGAAAGGAACACAGAAATAAGTAGAGGCAGAAAAATGTATCTATCTATCTATCTATCTATCTATCTATCTAACTATCTATCTATCTATCTATTATATATATATATATATATATATATAAACACACACACACATATCTTTTGACGCTTAACTTTTATGAGTTTCAGCCAGAGGCTGAGGCCATGCTGGTGCACCACCTTTAATATATCCGGGAATCTTTCCAGTATTGCTTCTGCTGAAGTGGCGAGTTGGGGTTGCTGCTCTTGTTTGTGCCTCCTGCCACGATGTGAGTTCATCTGGTATTGCAGGGAAAAGTTTCTCCAGACGTTTTTTGAAGACTTCCGTATCTACACCTTGCAGATCCCTGTTGTTCTGTGGTAGGGCATTAAAAAGTTAAAGGCCCTTTGAATCCCAAGCTATTAAAATGTTGGCTTCGTATATTCGAGTGAGAGGGTGGAACCGTTGGTACTGTGCACGCGCGCGCCCACACACACACACACAGGTATACATGTATACATCATATACATAAACGTACATGCGCACATGTGCCTAATTGTGTATATATATATATATAATATATATATATATATATATAACAAAGTGGATTTGTAGGATACCGCACGAGTGGAATTATATACGAAAGAAGGTTTGAAAATGCAAGTTTAAAAGATGTTTACCGGTTTCACCCTTTGGAAAAAGATTGTCAAAAGCAACATGTAGAAGATTGGTTGCATTAATAATTGGTTGTTACAAAATGCTACATTACATATATATGTTAAGGACATAAAAAAGTTTAACAAGTTCCTTAAAATATTGGGCACAAAAGATTACAACAAAAATAATCATTCTCAAGAACATGTTAAAGATAGTTTCCAGAAGGAATTATTAGAAGGTTCAGTGGGATGTTGCTATTGTATCTGTATATTCAAACACGCACAGAATATTGGTTGACATAGAGTACTACAATACATATATATTCAATCTTTGGTGGCAAGAGCATGTTAAGAACATAAAAAAGTTTAACAAGTTCATTGAAATATTGGGCACAAAAGATTACAACAAGTATATACATTCTCAAGATTATTTCCAGAAGGAATTATTAAAAAGTTCGGTGGAATATTTTTATACACGCACAGAATATTATGTGTTCCAGAAGGTTTACATTATAATAGTAGGGAAGCTAAAACTGACCTGTCCACCATATTAACGTAAAAGAATATTATCTATTTCAAAGACACTGTAGGTGTTTTGGGGGGGGGGAAGGACGAGTAATGTGGAACTGAAAAGAATTTCTCCTTTTTGTCTCTCCTTCAAGCATCAATGATTTGGGGGATTGGCTTTAGAGGTCAGGATGGTTTGAGTGTGTGTGTCTTTGTGTGTGTGTATATACATATGTGGTGTGAATAGATGTGTCTGTGTTTGTAAAATCTGGTAGGATGGTGTGTGTATATGTGTACCCGTTTGTCAACCCCGTGTGTGATTGTCTTGATGCTGTGTGTGTGTGTATGTGGTGTGTATGTATGTGTGTGGATGGCATTTGGCATGGTGCTGCGTGTGTATATGTGTGTCTGTATGGATGTCAGAATGGTGTGAGTGTGTGTGTCTTTGTGTGTGTGTATATATATATGTATACATGTGTTTGATGTGGGGGGCTGTTTTTGATTGGTCCTGAGGTTCATTGTGGTGTAAATATATGTGTGTTTTTTAAAATTTGGTAGGATGGTGTGTGTATATGTGTGCCCGTTTGTGTGTGTGTGTGTATGTGTGTAGTTAATGTTTGTTAGTGTGTTGCGTGTGCGTTAATGTGTATGTGTTTGTTCGTATGTGTGTCCATGTCTGTTAGGTGTATCTGTGTGGCGTGTGTGTATAGGCGTTTTGTGTGTGTTGGTATTGAGTATGTGTTTGTGTGTGTGCGTATATATGGTGTGAGTGTATGTGTCTTTGTGTGTGTATATGTATACATGTGTTTGTGTGTGGCTGTTTTTGAATGGTCCCAGGGTCCATTGTGGCGTAAATAGATGTGTGTTTTTTTTAGAAATTTGGTAGGCTAGTGTGTGTATATGTGTGCCCGTTTGTCAATCGTGTGTGTGATTGTCTTGGTTTTTGAAGTCAATAAGTTGGTCGAGTGTGCGGGACCATAGGATGAGGCAATCATCTAGCGTTTCCAGTTCTCCAACAGGTATTTGTGGAAAGACTGGCTGTACTTATATTTGGATTTTTCATAAAGATGTGATTCCAGGTAGGCCATCACCAAGGTTTTCTTAGGTAGGAACAGCTTTCGTACCCATTGCAGTTCCTGAAACCTGTCTGTAAGTGTTGTTATTAAAATTCATAAAGTTGTTTTGCAGAATAAATTTGAGGCCCTCAATGATGAATTCTTTTTTTATTCTTTCCGGGATCTCATTGGGATATTCATCCAGCCAGAATTTAATGACCAAAGAATGTATATATATGTATTGTAGTACTCTGTGTCAACCAATAATCTGTGCGTGTTTGAATATACAGATACAATACCAACTTCTCACTGAACTTTTTAATAATTCCTGCTGGAAACTATCTTTAACATGTTCTTGAGAATGATTATTTATGTTGTAATCTTTTGTGCCCAATATTTTAAGGAACTTGTTAAACTTTTTTGTCCTTAACATGTCCTTCTTACCAAAGACTGTATATATGTAATGTGAGCATTTTGTAACAACCAATCATTAATGCAACCAAACTTCTAGATGTTACTTTTGACAATCTTTTTCCAAAGAGTGAAATCGGTAAAATAAATAAACATCTTTTAAAATTGCATTTTCAAACCTTTTTCTATCTATATATAATATATATATATATATATAGATATATATATATATATATATATATATATATATCATATATATCAATTATATATATATCAATATATATCAATATAAATAATATCTTGATTTGCATATATTATCAATAACCGATGTATTTATTGAATTTTTTTTATGGTATCTATATTTTATTAGTCATTTACTATTTATTTATTTACTTATTTAATGTAGATATATACATACAT